>NC_132926.1:19130825-19430825 GCF_047675955.1 Chlorocebus sabaeus | reverse complement strand
CACTGTAAATGAAGTGAAGCGAGCGAGGAAAAGCCCTTAGCATGTGAGGTCCTATAGACACTATAAGTAAAAAAAGATTGATCTTTGTCCTGAGAACAGAGGAAAGTGATGGAAGATTTTTAAGCAAGAGTTTGTTTCTGGTGGAAAGTCTTGGGGTTTTGGTCAAAGTTGGTAAGACATTTTGTTGGTCAGACTGTAGTTTCATTTTACTAGGATTTTACTTATCAAGAATCTTAATTCCAAGCAATTGCAAGGAGAAATATTTTTCTATTTTACTAGTTGTGCTGAATAGAATAACTCTTAAGTATCAAAGCACTTATATGCACATAGATATCTAAACTTACATGTATCCATACATGATATATTATGCATGAATAATCTTATCTTTCACCTTTTTTTTTTTTTTTTTTTTTTAAGACAGAGTTTCACTCTTGTTGCCCAGGCTGGAGTGCAGCAGAACGATATTGGCTCAGTGTAACTTCTGCCTCCTGGGTTCAAGTGATTCTTGTGCTTCAGCCTCCCAAGTAGCTGGGATTACAGGCACGCACCACCACACCCAGCTAATTTTTTGTATTTGTAGTAGAGACAGGGATTCACCATGTTGGTCAGACTGGTCTCGAACTCCTGACCTCAGGTGATCCACCTGCCTCAGCCTCCCAAAGCCTTTCACCTTCTAATTCACTTTTTATTATGACAGCATTGTATTCTCTTAAGGTTTTCAAAATTTTACAATATTACCTAGTTCACAGTCTTAGTATGATAAACAAATGAAAGAAAGCATTGAATTATTTAAGGCCTAAAATTAAAGCCCAACATTAAGTGGTGCCTTGACACTTGGGAGAAACCAGGGAACCTCATCTGGCCTCATTGCAATTGTCCTTCTCCACCTTGCTTCTGCTCATAAGGTTCCCTAGCCACACAGCCTTCCTTATCCAGGAGACTAGGAACAGTTCCTGCTCATCCCTGAGTAACAGGTTACAGTTTCTTGCCAGCCCCTGGAATTTTTAAAACAAGCCAATCCCATCCTCACCCAGGAACTAGAGGTAACTCCAGCTTCTTGGTACTGCAAAGCCTGCTTCCCACAGCCCCTGGTTGTTTCCTGTCTTCCTGTGTGCAGTTCTTGTGTAGCCCTGCATGGCACAATGTCTACCTTCCTCTGGCTGTGAATATATGTAACTAATAAACCACTGCTGCCAAGTTCATCTGTTCCATGTTGGATGCCATAGGTTCAGTCATCCTCATAATCCTCAGGCAGAATTCCACTATCACAAATGATGTGTGCTATGGCTTGAATGTGTCCTCCAAAAGTGTGTTGGAAAGCTAATCTCCAAATTCTTATGTAGATTAGAGTTAGGACCTTTGATAGATAATTAGGATTAAATAAGGTTACCTGGGCCAGTGGGGGCAGGGCACCCATGATGGGACTGGTAGCTTTATAAGAAGAGAAAGAAAGAACTGAGCTGACATGCATACCCTTAACCTTCTCACCATTTGATGCCCTCCCCTAAGTTGTAATGCAGCAAGAAGGCCCTTGCCAGATGCCTGCATCATGATCTCGGGCTTCTCAGCCTCCAAAACTGTGAGTTAAATAAATGTCTTTTTAAAACAAATTATGCAGTTGTGGTATTTTGTTGTAGCAACACAGAATGAACTAAGACAACATGAATATAAGATGATTAAAATAGTTTGTGGGGGAAAAAGCAGCCTGTGCCTGTAAAAGTATTTGAAAGATATTAAGTTCTTTACAAATATAAATCCAACCTCTAGGTCTCCCTTTTTCTGCTGTTAGAATACTCTGTGCTGTTTCATAGATGAGAAAACTGGGGCTAAAGAAATAAAATTGTTTTTCTGAGTTTATACAATTACTGAATGCTAAAACCAAATTTTCAAACTTTTAGCTGTCTAAATCCAAAGCTCATACTATTCCTATTGTGGCATATTGCAGTCATTTCTCCCACTTAAAATGTGACTAATAAGCAATTATAAAAATTACTTTTTGTAAAAGAACATAAATAACAAAGAAATTGTTTTCTTAAAATAATTTTCATGACTCCCACTACACCCACCCTTGATCACCGGCAAACATCTCATAAAAAAGATCTGAAAGATCACTCAAAAACCCATCATCATTTTCCTTTGGCACACAGGAATGGAAGAAAGCATTTAGTGTGTAAGGCTCAACACACACACACACACACATCAAAACACATTACCAGCACCAACGCTTCTATCACATATCTTTGCAAGTAGTGGCAGCATCTCTAAAAAGAAAGAAGATTTAGCTCTGGTCGATCAATACAATCAAAGAGAATAAGCAGTCATAATATTTTAACTGCAAAACAACAGAATATGTTACTACTGTTGCAATATTTAAATTTCTACATGACATCATTTATTTGGCACCTTCTAACTTGGCCCAATATCACAGAAAGATATTTGAAGGAGCACAGTATAGTCTAGTTCCTCGAAAAAGAATTAATAAACACACATGATCAGTATTTATACTCGCCTGGGCTCTGAAATGTGCACAATAAACACAGATGGAGTAACTAGAGCATAGTGCTGTACAAACAAACATCTTAGAGGAATAAAAAAGTGGTAAGTGGTACAGTTCAACAAGTTACAAAGATGATAATTTCACAAAATTAACTTTTTTTTTTTTTTTTTTGATATGGAGTCTAGCTCTGTCACCCAGGCTGAAGTGCAATGGCGTGATCTTGGCTCAATGTAACCTCCACCTTCCAGATTCAAGCAATTCTCCTGCCTCAGTTTCCCAAGTAGCTAGGACTACCAGCATGCGCTACCACGCCAGACTAATTTTTATATTTTTAGAGACAGGGTTTCACCAGGTGTCAGGCTGGTCTTGAACTCCTGACCTCAAGTGATCCACCCACCTCTACCTCCCAGAGTGCTGGGATTACAGGTGTGAGCCACCGTACCTGGCTCACAAAATTAACTTTTAATAATGACTTAAAAATATAGAAATGAATATACGTGCACTTTAGCTATTAGGATTTAAAAGCAAATCTGATGGTACTTTATGTCACCTTCAAAATGCAATAAATCTTTTAAATGTTTAACATTACCAAATACTCATGTTATTAAGCATTTGCATCTATCTTTGTATTCTATTTATTCTTATATCAGATAAATTGTTTCAATATGAAGTTACTTACTTATGATGAGTCAGAAGTAACATCAAAAATTTCAAAACCCAAATCAACAAACCAGAGAAGGCTTTTATTTTCAACAGTCAACTGCACCTTTTGTCTCTGAGGGAAAACACACACACACACAAACACACACACACACAGTTTAATATATAACCTAGGTGTGCTCTATACATTTTATCATCCCAAATTCAATTCACTCTGCTCATGAAAATTTCAGAGAGGAAAAAGACGGCTGTAGGAAAGGAAGTAGGTACTTCATTTTATTTAAGTCAACAAGTATTCATTGAGTATCTATTCTCTGCCAGAAATCTGTTACATTTTGAAGATAAATTATAAATCAAAAGCACACAGTTCCTGTCCTAGAGTTGATGGTCTGGTAAGAAACACAGATTCTCTTACTACACTCTGGGGTTTTATCCTGTTTGTTTTGCTTGTAGGACTTACTTTTACTTGTAACTATGTATTTGTCTTTTTACTTTTTTACAGTTTGACTCCTCCATTAGCAAGTCTATCCCTTAGAGAAAAGGCTACTTTGTTCATCACTGTATCTTCTGTCCCTAGTAGATACTCCGCATGTTAGACCAGTACTGTCAGGGTTCCCATACCACCCTCAGTTTCAGTGATTCACTAGAAGTACTCACAGAAGTCAATAAAGCTGGGCGGAGCAAGATGGCCGAATAGGAACAGCTCCAGTCTCCAACTCCCAGCGCGAGCGACACAGAAGACCGGCGATTTCTGCATTTTCAACTGAGGTACTGGGTTCATCTCACTGGGGAGTGCCAGACGATCGGTGCTGGTCAGCTGCTGCAGCCCGACCAGCGAGAGCTGAAGCAGGGCGAGGCATTGTCTCACCTGGAAAGCGCAAGGGGGAAGGGAATCCCTTTGCCTAGCCAGAGGAACTGAGACACACAACACCTGGAAAATTGGGTATCTCCCACCCCAATACTGCGCTTTAAGCAACCCGGCACACCAGGAGATCATATCCCACACCTGGCCGGGAGGGTCCCACACCCACGGAGCCTCCCTCATTGCTAGCACAGCAGTCTGTGATCTACCGGCAAGGCAGCAGCGAGGCTGGGGGAGGGGCGCCCGCCATTGCTGAGGCTTAAGTAGGTAAACAAAGCTGCTGGGAAGCTCGAACTGGGTGGAGCTCACAGCAGCTCAAGGAAACCTGCCTGTCTCTGTAGACTCCACCTCTGGGGACAGGGCACAGTAAATAATAACAAACGCAGCAGCTCTGCAGACGCAAACGACTCTGTCTGACAGCTTTGAAGAGAGCAGTGGATCTCCCAACACGGAGGTTGAGATCTGAGAAGGGACAGACTCCCTGCTCAAGTGGGTCCCTGACCCCTGAGTAGCCTAACTGGGAGACATCCCCCACTAGGGGCAGTCTGACACCCCACACCTCACAGGGTGGAGTACACCCCTGAGAGGAAGCTTCCAAAGCAAGAATCAGACAGGTACACTCGCTGTTCAGAAATATTCTATCTTCTGCAGCCTCTGCTGCTGATACCCAGGCAAACAGGGTCTGGAGTGGACCTCAAGCAATCTCCTACAGCTACAACCTACAGCTGAGGATCCTGACTGTTAGAAGGAAAGCTATCAAACAGGAAGGACACCTACACCAAAACCCCATCAGTACATCACCATCATCAAAGACCAGAGGCAGATAAAACCACAAAGATGGGGAAAAAGCAGGGCAGAAAAGCTGGAAATTCAAAAAATAAGAGCGCATCTCCCCCGGCAAAGGAGCGCAGCTCATCGCCAGCAACGGATCAAAGCTGGACGGAGAATGACTTCGACGAGATGAGAGAAGAAGGCTTCAGTCCATCAAATTTCTCAGAGCTAAAGGAGGAATTACGTACCCAGCACAAAGAAACTAAAAATCTTGAAAAAAAAGTGGAAGAATTGATGGCTAGAGTAATTAATGCAGAGAAGCTCACAAACGAAATGAAAGAGACGAAAACCATGGCACAAGAAATACGTGACAAATGCACAAGCTTCAGTAACCGACTCGATCAACTGGAAGAAAGAATGTCAGCGATTGAGGATCAAATGAATGAAATGAAGCGAGAAGAGAAACCAAAAGAAAAAAGAAGAAAAAGAAATGAACAAAGCCTGCAAGAAGTATGGGATTATGTAAAAAGACCAAATCTACGTCTGATTGGGGTACCTGAAAGTGAGGGGGAAAATGGAACCAAGTTGGAAAACACTCTTCAGGATATCATCCAGGAGAACTTCCCCAACCTAGTAGGGCAGGCCAACATTCAAATCCAGGAAATACAGAGAACGCCACAAAGATACTCCTCGAGAAGAGCAACTCCAAGACACATAATTGCCAGATTCACCAAAGTTGAAATGAAGGAAAAAATCTTAAGGGCAGCCAGAGAGAAAGGTCGGGTTACCCACAAAGGGAAGCCCATCAGACTAACAGCAGATCTCTCGGCAGAAACTCTTCAAGCCAGAAGAGAGTGGGGGCCAATATTCAACATTCTTAAAGAAAAGAATTTTAAACCCAGAATTTTATATCCAGCCAAACTAAGTTTCATAAGTGAAGGAGAAATAAAATCCTTTACAGATAAGCAAATGCTTAGAGATTTTGTCACCACTAGGCCTGCCTTACAAGAGACCCTGAAGGAAGCACTAAACATGGAAAGGAACAACCGGTACCAGCCATTGCAAAAACATGCCAAAATGTAAAGACCATCAAGGCTAGGAAGAAACTGCATCAACTAACGAGCAAAATAACCAGTTAATATCATAATGGCAGGATCAAGTTCACACATAACAATCTTAACCTTAAATGTAAATGGACTAAATGCTCCAATTAAAAGACACAGACTGGCAAACTGGATAAAGAGTCAAGACCCATCAGTCTGCTGTATTCAGGAGACCCATCTCACATGCAGAGACATACATAGGCTCAAAATAAAGGGATGGAGGAAGATTTACCAAGCAAATGGAGAACAAAAAAAAGCAGGGGTTGCAATACTAGTCTCTGATAAAACAGACTTTAAACCATCAAAGATCAAAAGAGACAAAGAAGGCCATTACATAATGGTAAAGGGATCAATTCAACAGGAAGAGCTAACTATCCTAAATATATATGCACCCAATACAGGAGCACCCAGATTCATAAAGCAAGTCCTTAGAGACTTACAAAGAGACTTAGACTCCCATACAATAATAATGGGAGATTTCAACACTCCACTGTCAACATTAGACAGATCAACGAGACAGAAAGTTAACAAGGATATCCAGGAATTGAACTCATCTCTGCAGCAAGCAGACCTAATAGACATCTATAGAACTCTCCACCCCAAATCAACAGAATATACATTCTTCTCAGCACCACATCGTACTTACTCCAAAATTGACCACGTAATTGGAAGTAAAGCACTCCTCAGCAAATGTGCAAGAACAGAAATTATAACAAACTGTCTCTCAGACCACAGTGCAATCAAATTAGAACTCAGGACTAAGAAACTCAATCAAAACCGCTCAACTACATGGAAACTGAACAACCTGCTCCTGAATGACTACTGGGTACATAATGAAATGAAGGCAGAAATAAAGATGTTCTTTGAAACCAATGAGAACAAAGATACAACATACCAGAATCTCTGGGACACATTTAAAGCAGTGTGTAGAGGGAAATTTATAGCACTAAATGCCCACAAGAGAAAGCAGGAAAGATCTAAAATTGACACTCTAACATCGCAATTAAAAGAACTAGAGAAGCAAGAGCAAACACATTCGAAAGCTAGCAGAAGGCAAGAAATAACTAAGATCAGAGCAGAACTGAAGGAGATAGAGACACAAAAAACCCTCCAAAAAATCAATGAATCCAGGAGTTGGTTTTTTGAAAAGATCAACAAAATTGACAGACCACTAGCAAGACTAATAAAGAAGAAAAGAGAGAAGAATCAAATCGACGCAATTAAAAATGATAAAGGGGATATCACCACCGACCCCACAGAAATACAAACTACCATCAGAGAATACTATAAACACCTCTACGCAAATAAACTGGAAAATCTAGAAGAAATGGATAATTTCCTGGACACTTACACTCTTCCAAGACTAAACCAGGAAGAAGTTGAATCCCTGAATAGACCAATAGCAGGCTCTGAAATTGAGGCAATAATTAATAGCCTACCAACCAAAAAAAGTCCAGGACCAGATGGATTCACAGCTGAATTCTACCAGAGGTACAAGGAGGAGCTGGTACCATTCCTTCTGAAACTATTCCAATCAATAGAAAAAGAGGGAATCCTCCCTAACTCATTTTATGAGGCCAACATCATCCTGATACCAAAGCCTGGCAGAGACACAACAAAAAAAGAGAATTTTAGACCAATATCCCTGATGAACATCGATGCAAAAATCCTCAATAAAATACTGGCAAACCGGATTCAGCAGCACATCAAAAAGCTTATCCACCATGATCAAGTGGGCTTCATCCCTGGAATGCAAGGCTGGTTCAACATTCGCAAATCAATAAACATAATCCAGCATATAAACAGAACCAAAGACAAGAACCACATCATTATCTCAATAGATGCAGAAAAGGCTTTTGACAAAATTCAACAGCCCTTCATGCTAAAAACGCTCAATAAATTCGGTATTGATGGAACGTACCTCAAAATCATAAGAGCTATTTATGACAAACCCACAGCCAATATCATACTGAATGGGCAAAAACTGGAAAAATTCCCTTTGAAAACTGGCACAAGACAGGGATGCCCTCTCTCACCACTCCTATTCAACATAGTGTTGGAAGTTCTGGCTAGGGCAATCAGGCAAGAGAAAGAAATCAAGGGGATTCAGTTAGGAAAAGAAGAAGTCAAATTGTCCCTGTTTGCAGACGACATGATTGTATATTTAGAAAACCCCATTGTCTCAGCCCAAAATCTCCTTAAGCTGATAAGCAACTTCAGCAAAGTCTCAGGATACAAAATTAATGTGCAAAAATCACAAGCATTCTTATACACCAGTGACAGTCAAACAGAGAGCCAAATCAGGAATGAACTTCCATTCACAATTGCTTCAAAGAGAATAAAATACCTAGGAATCCAACTTACAAGGGATGTAAAGGACCTCTTCAAGGAGAACTACAAACCACTGCTCAGTGAAATCAAAGAGGACACAAACAAATGGAAGAACATACCATGCTCATGGATAGGAAGAATCAATATCGTGAAAATGGCCGTACTGCCCAAGGTAATTTATAGATTCAATGCCATCCCCATCAAGCTACCAATGAGCTTCTTCACAGAATTGGAAAAAACTGCTTTAAAGTTCATATGGAACCAAAAAAGAGCCCGCATCTCCAAGACACTCCTAAGTCAAAAGAACAAAGCTGGAGGCATCACGCTACCTGACTTCAAACTATACTACAAGGCTACAGTAACCAGAACAGCATGGTACTGGTACCAAAACAGAGATATAGACCAATGGAACAGAACAGAGTCCTCAGAAATAATACCACACATCTACAGCCATCTGATCTTTGACAAACCTGAGAGAAACAAGAAATGGGGAAAGGATTCCCTATTTAATAAATGGTGCTGGGAAAATTGGCTAGCCATAAGTAGAAAGCTGAAACTGGATCCTTTCCTTACTCCTTATACGAAAATTAATTCAAGATGGATTAGAGACTTAAATGTTAGACCTAATACCATAAAAATCCTAGAGGAAAACCTAGGTAGTACCATTCAGGACATAGGCATGGGCAAAGACTTCATGTCTAAAACACCAAAAGCAACGGCAGCAAAAGCCAAAATTGACAAATGGGATCTAATTAAACTAAAGAGCTTCTGCACAGCAAAAGAAACTACCATCAGAGTGAACAGGCAACCTACAGAATGGGAGAAAATTTTTGCAATCTACTCATCTGACAAAGGGCTAATATCCAGAACCTACAAAGAACTCAAACAAATTTACAAGAAAAAAACAAACAACCCCATCAAAAAGTGGGCAAAGGATATGAACAGACATTTCTCAAAAGAAGACATTCATACAGCCAACAGACACATGAAAAAATGCTCATCATCACTGGCCATCAGAGAAATGCAAATCAAAACCACAATGAGATACCATCTCACACCAGTTAGAATGGCGATCATTCAAAAGTCAGGAAACAACAGGTGCTGGAGAGGATGTGGAGAAATAGGAACACTTTTACACTGTTGGTGGGATTGTAAACTAGTTCAACCATTATGGAAAACAGTATGGCGATTCCTCAAGGATCTAGAACTAGATGTACCATATGACCCAGCCATCCCATTATTGGGTATATACCCAAAGGATTATAAATCATGCTGCTATAAAGACACATGCACACGTATGTTTATTGCAGCACTATTCACAATAGCAAAGACTTGGAATCAACCCAAATGTCCATCAGTGACAGATTGGATTAAGAAAATGTGGCACATATACACCATGGAATACTATGCAGCCATAAAAAAGGATGAGTTTGTGTCCTTTGTAGGGACATGGATGCAGCTGGAAACCATCATTCTCAGCAAACTATCACAAGAACAGAAAACAAAACACCGCATGTTCTCACTCATAGGCGGGAACTGAACAATGAGATCACTTGGACTCGGGAAGGGGAACATCACACACCGGGGCCTATCATGGGGAGGGGGGAGGGGGGAGGGATTGCATTGGGAGTTATACCTGATGTAAATGACGAGTTGATGGGTGCAGCACACCAACATGGCACAAGTATACATATGTAGCAAACCTGCATGTTGTGCACATGTACCCTACAACTTGAAGTCTAATAATAATAAATAAATTTAAAAAAAAAAAAAAAAAAGAAGTCAATAAAGCTGTTATACTCATGGTTATGACTTATTGCAGCAAAATGATACAGATTAATATCAGCATAAAAAAAAGGCACATGTAGGAGAGTTCAAGAGAGTTCTGGTACAAGTTTCCAGTTTTCCTCTCCCTGGGGTGTCATATAGAAAAGCACTTAATTCTCCCAGCAATGATGTGTAACAACATGTATTAAGTATTGCCAACCAGAGAAGCACGCCTGGATCCTCTTATCAAGGGTTTTGGTTTGGAGTCAATCACATAGGTATGGGACACCCATGTATCTGACCTTGGTTACTCGATTTTTAGCCCCTTTCAAAGTCAATCTCATCTAGCATTGCCCAAGGTCCACCATGAGTCACAGTGTGAGCATAAAGTACCCACCAGAGCCCAAGCCCCAGGTACACAAAGATACTTTATCAGGCAGTGTATTTCAAGGGACATTTCGATGTGATCCCTCCGAAGCCAGTCAAGGGCTAGTCCTTTCTTTGGAATATGCAGTGTTGGAATCTCACAAGCCTGATGAATCAAGATTTTATTGCACACGGACATTTGCTGAATACTGAGTGAATGTAATGTGAGAAGTTTTATGAAAAGCAATGGACAGATTACTTTAAGAGTAGGTTTAGCAAAAGGTTTAGCTTAATTTATAAAACCAGAGAAAGTCTTTCTGAGGGTACAGGTTTGGACTGTGAGCTGAAAGACAAATGGAAATTACCAAATTAAAAGATGGCGTATGTGAAGAGGGAGTAAAAATGGAGCTGCCACTGGTAGAAATAGTGTACCAAACAAAGTGAATAAGCATCATTGAGAAACCTGGAGACAGACTTATCATTTTAAAAATACTCTTGAACCACCCATTCTCTGTAAAAAGACACATTGATGTTTATAGAGAAGAGAAAACGCTGCATAAATTTCTTTCAGTTGCATCATTTACATTTTATACCAAGAGATAACAATCCCTTCCTTTGGCTACATAGTTTAGATCTACTCTTTCCTTAGTCTTCCTTGGCAGCTCATTCATACAAAAAAATATTTATTGAGATTTACTATGTGCTGAATACTCAAGCAAAGTATTGCCAATATAGCAGTAAACCTCACTTCTTGTATTTAATGAGGCATGTTTATCTAAAAGAAATCATCACAGTCTTACAAATTGTGAGACTGTAAAAGAAAGAGGAAGCTGTAAATGGGAATAATCTGTGCAATCAAATGTATATCATTTAGATTGGGGTGGCAAGGACATCTTCCTGAAGGAATAACCTTTGCACTAAGATCTAAAAGACACGGAGGAATTAGCCAGATAGATCACAAATGGAATGTGGATTAGGGATTTGGCAGCAGTCCTGGATAAGAGCTCCAGCCCATGGGAAGACTCAGAGTGTGCCATGGAGACAAAAGGAAAGCCAATATTTGTCAGATGTTGTATATAGGAGAAAAACTAGTTCAAGACACTGGTGCACTGGAAAAGATGGAAGTCCTTCTGGGCTATGACAAGAACATGGCTCTAATTCCAAATGTAGGATTAGAGTAGAGTTCTAGAATTATTCACTGTTTGCAAAAAATTAGCTAAGGATTATTGCCAGCTGTGAGTCCCACTCCTGGCCTGGACATGCTGTTGCCCATTCTCCAAAACAACATAACATGCACACACACAATACACAATACAGGTTTTGTGCCCTTTAGAGAAAGAGCAGGTTAAGCAACATTTACAGCCCATGCTAGCTTTGGGACAGAGAGAGGTTTTGAGTTTGCACAATGATCATTCTTTAAGCCATATTCCCTGGACCAGTAGGATCAGTTCACCAACAATGCTAAATGTATAGCTTCATTTAAGATGAAGAGTTCTCATACTGCATTTTCTAACTCCTAGCCCTGCCTCGCTTGTTGTGCTGAGCTATCCAAATTAGGCCCTGAAAAAAAAATATTTATGGGGCCTCAATACCTATCTATGTCTTCGAGAAATATAAAAAAATGTAAAAGAAACATTTCCTCTAATAAGTGGCTTAGAACATAATAGGGAAGATAAGATATAGACAGAAGTTATCTCAAGTTCAGCCCCAGAATACAGCAAAAGTCACAGGATGGGATAGGCATCCTTCAGAGGATGTAAGAATAGAATGAGATCAGACATTGCTTCTTGAAAAAAAATAATAGAGTCAACTCAAATTTAATAGCTTCCACAAGAGTATGAAGTAGGTAAATGAGGAAAATTAACAGAAGCTCTTAGAAGATATAGATGGCAACGTAGATGGATTGGTTGACTTTAGCCTCTACTGGTGAAGGCTAAACTGCTTCTCTTCACATTTGCTAAGAATAGTTTAAAAGTTCCCCCTTTCTGTCATGGGACACCATC
This sequence comes from Chlorocebus sabaeus, assembly GCF_047675955.1. Lineage (NCBI taxonomy): Eukaryota > Metazoa > Chordata > Mammalia > Primates > Cercopithecidae > Chlorocebus > Chlorocebus sabaeus. The sequence continues at coordinate 19,418,465 of NC_132926.1, read as the reverse complement.
TACAAAATATCTTTTGTCATTAGACTAGTTTGAGCAATAGCTTTAAAGCAAAGCCAGCCAAGGAAACTAAAACTGTATAGAAAAACCTAAATCATATGCTGCCAAAAACAATGGAAATGTTTTACATTAGCAAAGTGTTTCAACTATGATTTCAAGAAGTCCAAAGGATAAAAGATGCATGAACCTCATTGCAAGAGGGAAAAAGGCTGACTGAAAGTTCTTTGAAAGAAAAAGTAACCAAAGGTGGTGATTGTAAGGTTCAAACTGCCCACAAGGTAAGTCTCTCTGTGGTGCTGTTTATATTGTGCTATTCAATTTTTCCTAAACAAAACAGGAGACAAGACTTGAGTTCCTTGTACTCAAAATGCAAATCCTTTCAAAATGACACTGTGATGGGTTCAATTCCTTATTCTGTACTTGAAGAATTATTACGAGGCCCTTAATAGAGGTGGCAACACTGAAGAAACATTAAAAGTTCAGTTCCTCTCATTTTCATTTGCAGCAAGAGAATTTCTTTGCATCTCCCAGACGTTTTTGTTTCATATCTCCCCACATTCTCACCCCTCACTAAGTATTTGGTTAAAAAAACAGAGCAGAGGGGCACACATACATTTAACAAATATCTCTTGAGGACTTACTAAGACCGGGGAATTCCATAATGAGCTAACAAGGTCCTGCTCACATGGCACACGTATTTTTCATGGTTCTCACATTCTAGATACTTCATCAAAGTTATCTTGTGAAAAACTTTTTATCACCCCAATAAAAGTTTGTTTGCCACCGACATTTCACCCTAAAGCACATCAAGAACCTAAACTGCTTTCCCAAAACACACAAGGCTTCTCAGTGCAGGAGGTGCCTGTCCAGTACGGAATAATAGGACTTTCAAAGAGGTAGAAGAGGACAAAACGATGAGGAATTGAAGAAAAGGGAGAACAATCAAAGAAAGAAGGGAATTCTCTAGTGCCTATCCGAGACGGATTCTGAATGAACAAATTACTGAATGGAAAAAATAAAGAATTGGTGTTACTATATGTGGGGAAGAGAGTGAATTGTATCAACACCACACCACACGTGATAAAAAATAACCACAAGGTTTATATTTAAGGGATTTGTTTTTTTCCTTCCTCCTGACCCTTTCATGGAGGAACGCCTTTACTTGGGAAGAATAAAGGAGTGTGCAGTATGCAAAAAGAAATTCTGTTGTCCATAGAGATGCTCCAACCCAGAGAATCTAAATCCTTCTCAAGTGATATGCAACATCCTGACTCCTCAGAATAGAGGGTTGTCTCACAGAAAGAACAAAGGAAGAAAGGATGTGAGCGAGCAGAACCCTGCCGCTAAGTAAGCATCATTCTGTTCACTGTGAAGTAGGTATTGCTTAGGGCACTCACAGAGATTCAAACTCAGGCCTTGTCACAGAAGGCTGTCACCTTGAGGTGATGTGGCATATACCATTGGCCTAGTCTATGGGAGAGAGCCATAAGAGAGACACAAGTTATAAAAGAAGATATTACTTCTGTTCTGCCCTGGGAGACAGCAGGCTTCATCCAAACAGACTTACATACTTCATGTAAGTTTCATGTAAGCTGGTGTTATCTGAGGTGATAACACCAGCACAAACAAAGGTACAGAAGTGGATGATCTCAGCCTAGGCTAAAGAGAGCCCTCCAGCCTCCCTAGGTTACACAATATTGCAGCAGCCTTACCAATGACCATAGTGTTTGAGTTCTGTTTTCCAAAGTAGGACCTGGAGTTCTTTGTCTCACCACCAAGAAGACTAAGGAGTGTGTCCACGAGGGTGAGGTTGGAGCAAAAGTTTAATAAGCAAAAGGAGAAAGCTCTCAGCAATGGAGAGAGGGCCCGAAAGAGGGCTGCCATTCTAAAGTTGAACATTAGTGATTTTATAAACAGGCTAGTAGGCTGAGATATTTCATTTACATAAGGTACAAAGAATTGGTTAGGACTAGGTATTTCATTTGCATAAGGCATGAATTCCCAACAGCTCCTCCCTATCCTTTTAGTGCACATGTGGACTCACCCTAAGTTTCTCCATGTTGTTTAATTTCCCTTACTGCATATGTGTAAGAGGGTGGGATTCCCTATTGCAGATGTTCTGGGTTCTATGCTATTCCTCTTAGGAATGCTTCAAGTAAGCCCCCTTTCCCCCTCCCCTGAACAAACACCCGTATCTGAGTATGTCCAGAAAAAGAAAGGAATGTGCTCACTGAAGCCTACCATGTATATGTGACCCTTACTAGTTAAGCATCTTTATGGTGGACCTTGCCTCCTTCTCTATGCTTGTAGCCTGATCTTTCAGGCTGTTCCTTTGTTTGAAAAAAAGGAATTCTACCGAGGACTTGTCCTAGCTATCTGCCTAACTAATTCCTTTCTCTCTTTTCCCTCAATATCAGTAGAATTTTCTGGAAGTGAGGACTAATGATATAACTGGGTTCCAATGTTTGGAAGAAAGTGTAAGAAAAGTAAACATCTTGAATGCTCAGAGAAGGAGCTGAAACTCACTGCAGCAGGAAATGTGAAATCACCCAATGTTTGTCATTAGAGCAATGATGGCAGGATCAATAATTTCCCCAGAAAGGAGAATTTACTATTTCTAAACTCATTTATGGTAGGATAGGAAGACTTTAATTAGACAGCCTGTGAAAAACATAACTTTATGTGGGTTATCGCAGAAAGGGGAAGTTGACATTCATGGCTCAGTTACTTCCGTTAGGACTAAATTGGAATATGAGGGAAAATGCTACTGTGATGAGAAGAAAAAGCCTTACAGCAAGTCATTTGTGTTTAATAAGAATCTAATGCTATTTATCTAGAATAAAACATTCTCCAAATTAGATAATATAAAATATAGCGGATCTTTAGCTCCACCATTATTAGATAATTCCAAATGGCATAAGGAATCCCTGATTCTAATCCCAGCAGGGCTCTGAACGTGCCCCTTGAAACTACATATAAAGCTCACTAAGAACAGTCTTTGGAGCAGGACACCTCTATAGTAGCTGTGTTACTGTAGGCAAACTACTTAATCTCTGAATGCCATGTAGTTAGAAAGTCAGGTTAAATATCACCTTTGGATCGGGCATCAGGCAAGCACTGAAGAATAACAGGGAAACAGGCAGATAAAATCCTTGACTTCATATTGTTTACATTATAGTGGGGACTTTTTTAAAGGGAGTGAACAAACAATGCCAGTTTTATAAAAATGCAGATTTTACAAATTCTATGTTGTGCATACATAATAGGTTGTTGTGAAGATGATATAAAATCATATAGATAATCCCTCTACCTGCATAGTTACATGTGTTGTGTATCTTAATTATCACTCATATTATTAGTGAAAATGTGAGCATCAGAAAGGTATTTTTATGGAAGCCATATGGAAATATAACTTTTGCTCAAGTCTAAAAAAGCCAAGGAAAAAATAATTTCAAAGTAAGAGGAATTACAGTTTCTAACAAAGATGCCATAAGCACAATGGAACTGTCACAGTGCAAAAAAAAATTGTATTTTATTATTTTTAAATGACACCTACATGGAAGACATTATTCCTTTTACCTAAGAAAGTGCTTTTGCCATTTAATCACAAAATCAAGATCTAGTTTAATGGTAACTAGCTACTTTGGACAAAAGATAAGACAAGAGGTAGGTTAATTACATTTCATGGGGATTGGAACATTAAAATAACCTAAGGAGCAATTTACCCTCTGGACAAAGATTTAGGGGATAATAACCATTTCACTAAATAATAAAGACATCCATGGGAATGGGGCCATGTTAAAGAAAATACTGCAATTCACAAAGACTCCTTCTTTGAAAGTTTGGAATGTAAAGAAGACAATATTAAGGAAAATAAAGTGGGCAAATTAAAACAAACAAACAAAAAAACCTGTGAGCTTTATAACAATCGAAAAAGTAGGCTGGAAAGATTTAAAAATCAAAGCCTTTACTAAATCGTGGCCTCCTCTAGTCCTCTAGGACTTCTAAGTCAAGAACTAGAATTTTCTCTGTATTCCCTGGTTCATTCTGCACACAGTGGGCCTTCAGGAAACACTTATTGGGTAAACAACTTTCTGGCATTTGTAAACTCTACTATATATGTTAATAATTCAATAGCATAAACTGAAAACACTGCTTAGTCATTCATTATGTAAAGGCCTTACATGATACACCACAGTTTTATGAATAAGCCAAGCATTTCAGCTTTAATTTCATCTGACATGAAACTGGAATAAATTTGTGCTATTTCCTCATACTTTTTCCTGTTCCCTTCTAACAGTTTTCCATTTTCAGCTGTTAAGGAGTGACCCACCACAGAACTCAGTCTGAGCCTCCACTGCAGCTCACTATATTTCATCTTCAAATAATATTTTAAATAATTTGGTTTGATTTACTGATGTTGTTAGTATCACGTGTGGAGGTGGGGGCAGTGGTGCTGTCTGAAAGAGGAAAACTACTGAACGAATAGTCAGTTTGCTGAGGCATGGGCTAAACAGTGCTGTCCCCAAAGGAATTCAACATGTAATTAATTGCTAGAAGTTTCCATATAACTCAATATAATAGTTATTTTCTATATTTTATGTATTTTCTTTTTAGAGACATGATCACACTCTGTCCCTCTGGCTGGAGTCAATAGAATAGTTCTTAACACATTTTTTCACACCATTCAATCACAACATTTTTACACCAAATGTCCAGCACAGTACCAGCAACATAATCCAAGCCACTATCAACACTAACTTGGACCACTGCAATAGTCTTTTATATGATTTTCCTGTTTCTGTTACTATGTCTCTACAATTTATTTGCCACTGAATGGCCAGAATGATCACTGAAAAACATAAATCATATCACACTGCTCTGCTGTGTAAAATGTTGTAGTTGTCTTTAAACCGCATTTGGAATCAATCCATATTCTAAACTGTGATTTTCAAGGCCCTATAGGATCTGTCTCCTGCTGACTTCTCTAACTCCAAGTTATACTAGGTACTAGAGTCTACTATACTCCAATTGCACTGTCCTTCTTTTTACCGGCTCTATTTCTATTGGATGCACCAAGTGCTTCTCTTCCTTAGAGCCTTTGCATCTGTTTTTTCCTTTGCCAGAAATAACCTGCAGTAAGATCTTTGTAATGAATGCCTTCTTATTCATCTCATTCCTCTGCTGCTTGTTCAAAGAGAAGTTCCTTCAGCAACCAGTCTAACAAACTTGCTGTTTCCAGAGGTCATGGTCACATCTCCCTGACTTATTACGTTCATACATTTATCACTGTCTACAATGATTGTCTTCAGGTATTTGTTTATCTGTTGATTAAACACCTCTCTAATAAACCTTCTCCTGAGATTTTAAGGCCCACTAATGTATGCTTGAATATTTAGAAGTTTATAAATCAAGTGATAAAACTGCTAAGTAAAATATCTTCTACTTTCCTGCCTTGACACAAATGGGTTGGTAATGAAAGGCCAAGTTCAAATGTAGAATTTTTGACTGCTTGGTGTTCTATGCCAGAATATAACAGCATGGGAGAAGGAGACCAATCTTTACCCACAGCCCTACCCCTTTTTCTTCCCACCCTTGACATTGTCTCATATAAGAATGGGCCTCATGTTTGTATGTAAGACACACCAGTGCATATAACCATGTTCCATCTACAGTGTCCATCTCATACCCCAGGGAAACTATAATGCCCCTGGCCACTCTTCAGACATAGAAAGGGGTACAACAGTGGTATACTTTGTCTTGTGCATATGGACCCAGGAAATAGGCCTATGCACTCCCTAAAAGTATGGGCTTGAAGTTGTTTGGGCAGGGAATTCAAGTGCCAGTTGCCTCGATCATGATCTCCAGAGAAGAGCAAGTGGCCATTCAGACTCCTTGGCCAGTAGTGAGAGATGTGCCAGATCAGGCCAGAGCGCATTCCTCTTATATGTGAGGGCCAAGGTATGGGCCAGCTGGGGAATTTTAGGAAGATATTGCACTCTCAACCCCACTCCATCCCATCCTAATCAGAGTACAAATACCAAAAGAGCAGATATATTTTGTTTTCGTATACGTTTTCTTTAGTAAACAGTTTCAGGCACTTAATATATGCTTAATAAATATCTGTAGAATAAATAAATATTTGGCATGCAAATATTTACACAAATAAATGTAATGTTTTAACCTCAGAACATTCTTGAGTATGTAGATACTTCTATCCCCACCTTCCTAGTACAACAACTTGAATACAGTCAGGAAAAAGAAGTGAGTTCAAGTTCATACACTAACTGTCAGAACTGCAAATGAGGATTAAAGGGAATCAGGTATCCAAGAATAGAGACTTAGTCATTGCTATGCACCAGATTGTCAATTCTGTACAATACATTTTTTTTTTTTTTTTTTGCCCTTCAAGTAACATAGGACAAAATGAAACATTTTAAATCTATACCTCATCACCAAGAAAATGGGGAACCAGGATCTAAAACATGGCAAGTTTAGGAGAACAGATGGTTAAGCTGGCCATGGGTCTTCTCAGCAGAGGTGCACCATTCCTGTGAGAAACCCCAGAATCCACAAGGAGACTAAAGTGCTCAGTGCAACTTAAGATCTGATATCGGATCTCTCAGAGTCCACTAGAGGGTCTCAGCTTACCGGGTGAAGATTTTCCCTTAAAGATGATGATTATCAAAGAAAAAATATCTGAAAAAGGGGGTTTCACATTGGCATCAAATTTTTCTAAGTGTATTAGTTCGTTCTCACACTGCTATAAAGAACGACCTGAGACTGGGTAATTTATAAGTAAAGGAGATTTAATTGACTTACGATTCCATAGGTTTAACAGGAAGCATGGCTAGGAAGCCTCAGGAAACACAATCACGGCGGAAGGCAAAAGGGAAGCAAGCCCGTCTCACATGGCGGCAGGCGAGAGAGAGAATGAAGGGAAAGTGCCACACTTTTAAACCATCGGATCTCGTGTCATTATCACAAGAACAGCATGGGGAAAGTCTTCCCCCATGATCCAGTCACCTCCCACCAGGTCCCTCCCTCAGCACATGGGGATTACAATTTGAGATGGGATTTGGGTGGGGACACAGTGTCAAACCATATCACTAAGCATGGAAAAGCAATTGGTTCTATGTCAATAGTCTGATCACATGGCATAAGAACCACAGCAATAACAATAATCATACCTAATCCATATATATTGATTCTACCTTCTCAATGCTATTAACTTCTTCCCCTCCTCTCTACTGTCTCCCTAACCCAAGGTGCCCTCAGCCCTCAGCTAGCCTATTGCAAGATCTATCCCATCCATCCATCTTCTTTACATTGTAACCAGAGTTCAAAATACAACATACTTATGTCACCATCACCAACACTTCAGTCTTCTTAAAATTATTCAGTGGCTTCTCAAAAATATTAATTAAAAAAAAAAAAACAGGAATCCATAATATGGTCTAAAAGGCCCTACATGTTCAAACTCCTGCTAGCATCTCCAGTTGCACTACATACTACTGCTCTCTCTCATTCCTGAGGCATCGACCACCCTGGCCTTCACTACATTTCTCTGACACTCTCTGTTGATACAGGGCTTTTGCCTAGATTACTCTTCCCTTTCTCTCCGCACCATCCCTTAGTGCCTCAGCTTGTTTGGACTGCTATAACAAAACAGTCCCTGTGGGTAGCTTGCTCACAGTTTTGGAAGCAAGGAAATGCAGAATCAAGATCCCAGCAAATTCAATGTCTGGTGAAGGCCCACTTTCTCATTCATAGAGGATGTCTTCATGCTGTGTCCTCACATGGCAGAAGAGGCAAGGCAGCTCCCTAAGGCCTTTTTCCCAGAGCACTAATCCCAACCATGAGAGCACCTTATAATCTAATCACTTCTCAAATTCCCCACCTACCAATACCATCCCAATGGTGAACAGATTTTAACATAGGAATTTTGAGGGGACACAAATATTCAGACCATTGTACTTAGTTCACTTCTATTCACCTTTGGAATCTAGCTCTACTGTCACTTTCTCAAGGAAGTTTCCTGTTGTCTCAGAATATAATTAGGAGTTATAACACTGCATTGCTTTATTTGATAGCAGTTATCACAGTTAAAATTTCACAGGTTTATATGATTACTTAATTCATAGCTGCTTTTCTAACCAAGCTCACAACTCACAGGCTCCATGAAGGCAAGAGAATGGGCTTGTTTCGGCACACTCTTTTGTTTCCAGAGCTTAAAACCATTCCTGGGACACAGCTGGTGCTCAATGAATGCTTCTCGAATAAGAAAATGTGTAGACTGAGCATGTTTGTGTGAAGCAAACTGTCTTCTGCATTTTCTGTGTTACAGATGAGGAAACTAAAGTTTAAGATGAATTGTCCTAATGTCATATATTTAGTACACAGACCATGAAGCTAGTAATCAAGCCCACACTGTCTAATTCAGAGTTTCCAGACCTCAAAAATTCTATGTAATAATATATCTGCCAAAATGCACTTCCCCTTGTCTCCCATATCATGTCCCTTCTTTCTTCCATATCATAATCTTATATGAAGACATAATCTTATATAAAGATGATTTCCTGGAAAGCAGACTAAGAACATACAACAAACTGTTAAGGGTGTCACGGGAGTTTGCAATTGCATTCAACTGCTAAAGCAGAGACCTGCAATAACAATTGCTTGAGCAAGGTAAAGTTTTATTTATTTATTTTTTTAATTAAGGAAATCTGGAAGAGCTAGGCAGACCAAATAAAAAATATTCCTAAATTATGTCAATATATATTTTCAAATAGTGAAGTGTGACCATTTTATATATTTTCAAATAGTGAAGTGTGACCATTCTTTCAAAAATATTTTCACTTCTTCTGAGATGGAAATGACACCCGGAAATGTATTTCTTGATCAACAGGTAAATTGAAAAATAATGCCAGGTACCCATGTTGTTACACTACATTATTCCCTTTCCTTTCCTAAGGCAAATGCTCTAATCAGCCTCATGCCACATAAGTCTAACACCACTCTGCCCCATGGTATTGAATTAACCTTTACCTGACATTTCTAGGTAATCATTTTGGGAGCCATCCAATAAATCATTTAATAAAATGAAAGTGAAGTAGCCTTCCAGAAAGTGCATGTGCTCATTTTAAGTAATTCTAAATGGAGGCAATTGCACTCAACAACAAAAATAGCTCTTTGTACCACCAAACACAAATGAGTGTGCCTTCTACAAAGGCAACAAGGAAGCATCTGGCCATGAACCAGAATGGACTTCTTAATGACATCCTCGAACAAGGACAACTATGCCTGTGGGGTTTTCTTCCCTGTCCTCACCTCCGTCTGTGGCCACTAAACTTTGGCAATTCATCAGAAAAACAGATTGCACTTGCAAGGAGATTGCATCACTGTCTGGTAGAATAACTGATAGCAAAAAATCCTCACCATTTAGCTTAGGAGATAAGTTGTCTTTTGGAAAGAGAAGTTGGCACCTACTTTATAACACAGAAATGGATGGAGTCACCTTGAAGATGATTTTGCTTCTATAACAGGTTATTCGGATGCCTTGTTTAGTTATGACAATGTAAAGAAGTGGGCACCAGTTGTTGTTTTTGAGTACCTTAGCCAATCTGTTTCACTCCTTCATATTCCAAGTTGATTTCTCAGAATAAGTGAACTGATAGGCCTACGAAGGTGAGAGTCTGTGAGAGAAAAAGGAGTTATGCCTGAAATCCTGATCTTTGAGACCTCAAGTTAGAAAACCTGGAGGAGTGGTACAGAATAGCTTCAACCAAGGCCCAATGAAAAGACAAAGAAATAAGATAATGAGCCTTTTGAATAATGAGGCTTTTAAGCTGGCATCACTGCCTCAACACAGTGTCTGTGAGACTGTAGGGAAGGGCAGATTTATTAGAAAAAAAAATAGTTTGTGGCTGCTTCTTCCTCTTGAATAGTAGTTTTTGATTTACTGAGTTATCAGATGAAAAGACTTGCCATTTTACTACAGACATGACCTTTGAACACTCACACAGGCCTTGAAAACATTTTATATGATAATAATTGGCTTGAGAGAGCAGTGTAGTTAATGGTTCTAAAAGAAAGCACAGAACAGCGGTCACTTAGGAATTTCCCTTCAACCACAACAAAATGAAGATACTCATTATTCAGAAAAAGGCTAGACATTTGTTTGCATTCCATAAAATAAGGAAAAAGTTTGCATTTCTGTGAAGTGTATACATCTAGATCAGCAGTTTTCAACTGGGAACTATGTTGCCCCACTTCCTTGAGACATTGGCAACACCTGGAGATATTGTTTGTCATAATGGGAAGCTGAGATTGGCATCTAATGGGTAGAGGCCAGGGCTCCCATGAATCATCCTACAATGCACAGGTCAGCCCTCCTCATATCCAATTATTATGTGTTCAAAATGTTAATAGTGTTGAGGTTGAGAAACCCTGAGATAGATCAAAAAGGATCATCTCAATTGCACTGAAAGTCATCCTCAGATCTCATTACAAACTGTGAGAAAGTCAATGAATTCAAGAACTGGTAAAACTTTGTAATCTTTTTATTTCTCAGACAGCTGGCAAATTTCTTCATCTCAGGAACACATTCATCAAGCCCACTGCAGAGAAACTCTTCAGTTGCATTTTCCTACGTAATTCCAAACACACATGGGTAATCTGGGGGAATCCAAGGAAGGCTTTGAGAATTTTATCTATGTTTAAAGTGACAAGCAACATTATTCTAAAGTGCATTATGTGAAATTTTGTATACTTGGCACTTTAGCAAAATAGAATAAACAACCAGACAATATTCCAATAAAAATCCAGTGTTGTTATGTAATATCTAGGTGAAACTCTGGGCCACATAAACTGGGCTGTTCTCTGACCTGCAATTTAATATGAAGAGTGTGGAGTCTGGTCAGAAGTAAAAAGTTTTGGACCCCAGTCCCATTCAAATTAACTGTTCTACTGTGGAATAAAGGTTCATATACCCCACCTATGATAAATTATTGGATTATTTATTGTATTTATCTATGGGACTTATTGTGAAAGTTAATTGTGCATATTAAAATATTTAGGAAATTAACAGCTTAACAATAAATGTAAATGATAGTGACTTTGCTTCAAAATAACTTACAAAAGTATCACAAGATGCAACTTGATTGAGAGGCATTTTTGAGAATTTTCTGTATTCAAAGTGTCTCTTCTTGTGGAAATTTTGTCTTTCAATATGACATCAATTTAAACCATTAACTTACTGAAAGATAGGGGAAAAGCATATGTATAACTTCATGCTAATTCTGAATCAAGGCATTTTGTTAATATCAATTTTAAGAAAAAGCTGTGTCATAAAGAATAGTCACAGTTATCCAGGATTTCCATGGTTTTACTACTATAGGATTTTAACTGTTGGATGGCCAATTATTTCAGCATTTTGAAATCTCACTTATAGAAATAAATATAAACATAAAAAATAATGAAGACATGAAAAGCAACATAATTTTTCTGGAAATCACAAATGTATGCATCTAAAACAAAATACAATAAAACAAAACAAATATATATATATATGCCATATATAACTGAGTGAGTCCTGAACTTCTTAATAAATATTTTTAGGGAATATATGTACCTAATCTAATAGGAAACATATATAGCTACTCAGTAATCTCACAGTACTTATCCATGCTATAGCATTAATCACATTTGACTCATAACCCTTCTAGCTTGAAGCCAACAATACACTCTGTTCAGTTATAGACCAATGGCTTACAGACATACATAACTTATTATTCTAAGTGGGTAACTAAAACCTTTATAGCCTTCAAACTGCATTTTCCCATCTTTACACATGGCAAAGATCATGCTAGCCACCATACAGGACATAGTTTGGAGGAAAAAAACAAAACAAAACATGAGTTAGTGTGTGAATTCCATTTCTGAGGTTATATTGACATCCAGGCAAGAAATAAAGGCATGTCTTCTTATAAGTGTTTCCTAGTCAATATCAAATCTGATCAAGTGTTCGTCCCCAGCCCCTATGTACTCTAATGATACCTTGTACATTTCCTTCTTCATAGGTATCACAACCATATAGTTTTTGTCTTATAAAGGTTTTTTTAATGCCTGCTTTCCCACTAGACTCGCACATGAATGCAGGAATTTTATCAGTTATATTTACCTCTTTTGACCCCCATACACAGAAGAGTACTCAGTACAGAGGTGATGCCAAATAAATATTTGTGGAATGAATGAATGAATGATCAAATGAACAAGGATTGACACTAACTGTTATTAGCCTTATAAACATAGTTTTATTAAAAATGTTAATTCTGTATATATGAAAAATTAATATGTGGCTGAAAACTCATTTATAGCAATATCTTATACATCCACATGAAAAGTCTTTCCCCCCAAGTGCTGTCAGTAAAGTGAATTTTTTTAACTTTTCATTTACTAAACATTATACAAACCTTTTTTATTTATTATTGTTATTATTATTATTTTTGATACGGAGTCTCACTCTGTCACCCACGCTAGAATGCAGAGATGCGATCTCGGCTCATTGCAACCTCTGCTGCCCGGGTTCAAGCAATTCTCCTGCCTCAGCCTCCTGAGTAGCTGGGATTACAGACACCTGCCACCGCACCTGGCTTTTTTTTTTTTTTTTTTTTTTTTTTGTAGTTTTTAGTAGAGATGGGGTTTTCACCATCTTGGCCATGTTGGTCTTGAACCCCTGACCTTGTGATCCACCCACCTTGGCCTCCCAAAATGTTGGGATTACAGGTGTGAGCCACTGCAACCAGCCCACAAACGTTTTAACAAACAGAAAATTAGTAGAAGTTGCTGTAGAGTGAAAAAGAGTTGGATAAGATATAGGGCAGGTCCTTTGACTACTAAGTAAAACTGTTTCCTACAAACCAAGTCTCTATCGGTGTAAGATCCTAAAGCAAGCTACAATATCATCTACCTAATAATCTGATAGGTTTTCCTACATTTTAGCTCATCCTTCAGTAAACTGGCTGGATAATAAAGAAATGTTATTCTTTGAAAAATAACTACAGCCCTAATTGAGTTTTCGGTCCCTTTCTGCCACCAGTCAGGAGACTACTGCTGTTCATGGTGCTGAAACTTCAAAGACGGATGACTAAACTTTCTGAAGGCATAAACACAATCTTGGCTCTTCTTTCTGATGCATGACCACAGGCCAATAAGTTTGTTTCTGGATCATAATGAGCCTCTCCCACTGGCTTAGTGAGATAAGGTAGATTTTAATTACTTAGTTTCAGGTTCTGAAATCACATTGAGCACAAACCAGCACAGAATCAAATCACGTTGTGACTGACTAATCTGTCAAGCAATACTGAGTCATAATTTAGAAAAGGTTATATTTTGCATGCACTATTTAGATTTTCCATAATATGCCATTAATAAGAAATTTTATATGATTTGAAAATCTGCTTAAAGTAAAATACCTCATCTTTGCATTAAGAAAGCATATGCTATATTTCTCCTGTAATTTTTTAAAAAATACATTTGATTCTATATAAAATTAATGTGATGAATTCTTTTCACATTTGTTTCTTAGATTATATATTTTGGTTTATATAAAATCTGAAAGCACAGTTGCAACAACAGCTGACAAATGAGATGGACAGATTGTAAATGCATTGTGGGAAAGGTACATGAGGCCAAAATTGCTGACCACATTATTTCTATGCTCCCTACTTAGCTTCAAAGAGGAGCCAGTTTCTGGAGTTGAAGTCATTTTCATTTATTTTCAGTGGTTAACATGACTATTATTCACTAACATAGAAAAGCATTTCATCCTTTTTTATTTAGTCATAGCTAAGCTGCTTTCTTATTATAGAGCTCTAAATTCAGTTAGCAAATGTCCTTTTGAGCTCTGGATGGAAATTACTTAGGCTGAATTTCTAATATCATGAAGATAAATAAGCATTTAAGTGGGTATGACACATGCTTTTAAGTAAATGTCCTGTGAAAAATTATTTTCTTGTGATTAATTATCTTCCCCAGAAGAGAGAACAAAATAATTTTTATTTGGATAAAACTGAGGACATTGTTTATTTGGATTATGGCTCAGTTTCAAACACAAATATATGTCACATTAAGATCCCATTTATATATGAAAGGAAAAGAGTAAAAGTTATCTGATAGTTAAATGGATTCTTTACAACAACCTAGACAATATTTGGAAACAGATGTTGAAATTCTACGAAGAAAATTTAATACCCTGAAACCTTATCATATTCCATTCTTGTTCATGCTCTATAACCACTTGATGGGGAAATTAATTAGTTTAAATAGCATCTATGAGTACTTTAGAAACTCAGTGAATCCTTTGGAATATAATAAATTCTTTTTTATTTTCATTAAGCCTTGAGAAATTCTATGCTTATTCATCAATATCTGAGCTCTTTTCCTGCAGTGTGTTGAGGCGTCCACAAAAGAACAACAACAACAAAAAAGGTTATATCTTATATCTCTAGGGCTCTTTAGAGCTTGTAAAGCGATCTCACTACATTTCACTTAACACACATGATAAAAAGTAAGGTAGCTCACTGGAAAACTGAGATTCAGGAGAGACTGCTATTTGCCCAAGTTCAGAAAGATAGTGTCAGAATTGGGACTTGAACCTGGAATTTCTGACAATAGGCCAGCATGTTTTCCTATAGGTGTTGTCTAACATGAGACTTGACCTAAAGAGTACACTACTAACTGAAAATGATATGTAAACACATATGGAAAAGTTAAATTAGAAATTAAGCACCATGTTATAGAGGCAAAATAAATGATCTGAACTAAATCATTGACCTATACTAAATAACGATTGACATAAACTGAATGAGGAAAGAAGATTGGACGCTGAGGTGGCTTTATTAGAAAAAAAACCCCTAATAATTAGAGAATTCTAAATACTTTTTAAAATTTCAATTTTGGACTTGGAAAATTTCCTTGCAGCTTTCATAAAGGAAAGTCAAGGAATCTTTTATTTGACCAAAGAAACTAACTAACGGCAATGTATATTATATAAGGCAAAAATGTAACCCTCCAAAAGCTGTAGACATCTAAAATGCTATTCTCTGTCTTTCCCAGTAGATTACAATTCTATAGAAATACTGCATGTGCTGTTGTTTTGTTCTTGATAATGCTTTGTAATAGTATAGGATGAACTAATATTTGCTGCCAGACACATTGAAGTGGAAGATGGAAATTAAATTTCTGAAACATTTCCAAAGTGTGTCCACATTTTGAGAGCAGTTCAACCACTATTTGTTTACACTCTTAATTTTCTTCCTAATGATAACATTTAATAGTAGAATCATCCCCAAATTGCTTGGGTCAGAAGAAATTATGTTGCATTTGATAATTCAATTAATTTGTTTACTTAATGACCTGGTTTATAGATATAATATGGAAATGAAACCATTGGCTAATTTACCATCAAACATACGGTAGATACATTCCTATTTTTGAACCATAATCTGCTAAAACTATAAAGAATTATATGAACTGGGTTGACTCTATAGAAAGTTGCAAATTGAATAATACTGGTTCTTGCGGAGAAGGAAAGAAAAAAACAGGTTTGAATTAAAAGAGAAAAAGGAAAGCACTTAGTGTGAATAAACCTAGAATTTACATGGCAATTTTTTTTAGCAACTCAAATAAATCCGAGCAAAAGAGAAATTGTCTACAAAGTGTACAAAGTGAGTGGACTGTATGAGATAGACCCACTATAAAATTTATTTCTGCTCTTAAAAAACTATGGTCAAAAATAATTTAGCTGTACATTTAAAAATAACTGAAAGAGTATTACTGGGCTGTTTGCAACAAAGGATAAGTGCAGGAAGTGATGGATACTCCATTTACTTGATGTAATTATAAAACACTGCATGCTTATATCAAAATATTTTATGTAACCTATAAATATAGACACCTAGTACATACCCACAAAAATTAATAATTTTTAATGTAGATGTTACTTTGTAAAAGTTTTTTTAATCACAAGACTATTCTGATTGCAAGAAGCAAAGTACATTTTGAATTAGCTTACACTAAATAAATCAATAAGTTTATAAGGGGTGCGCCTAATTCAAAACTGAAGAATGAATGAGAGAAAAGGAAATTAAGAGAAGGTCACTACAATAATCCGCAAAAGAGACAATGGTGTTCTCAAGTGGCATATTAGTGAAGGAAATGGCTAGAAATGAAAAGACAAAGAGATACCTTTGATGCAGAAATGACAGATCTTCTTAATTATTGGGTGTTGAGATATGTACAACGAGGTGAGTGACCAGGCAAATTTGTTTTTGTTCTTGTTATTTTGTTTTGTGTGTTTTCTTCTATTGCTTTTATAATTTTACTGTCACATTTAAATCTCTAAGTCACAGAGTATATAAGTTGAAGGGAAACACACATAACACAATTTTTAAAAAGACAAAACAGTCTCCCACAGATCAGGGGTAATTGTGTATCATTAATTGAGGAGTATTATCATCTCAGTTCTGAGCATCTGAGGGCATAAAAATAAAGTACAATAAAACAAAAAGTTTTCAGTAGAGAAATTAATAAGTAATTATAACAAACACTCTGTATTTACATTCATGCAGTTAAGTCATATCTCAGATAGTTACACCCTGCAGTTGAAAAAGGCCATAGAGATTACCTACTAGTGCCATCTCTATTTTGAATAAAGACACTGACTTTCATAGAAATCAGTTAGTAACAGCTAATACAACACAACATGATGTTAGCAGAGCTGAGACAGCTTTGTTTTCCCAATGATCTAATCAGTGTTTCTTATACTCTTCCATTTTATTTATTCATTCATTGTTATTCTGGCATATACTATGTACAAGAGAAGGCGTATGTTAGATGTTATAGAGAAGGCCAAAAGTATGTCCTTGTGGCTGAGACTCTACAGTTATATTCAGAACACTATAATAAGTATATTAAAGTATAATACAAGAAAACATCGAAAGTCCAAACAAGTGTTTGGATATAGCTTTTAAGTTCAAATGAGAAAAAACATAAAGCCATGATTAATAATTCTTGCCAAGCACGTTAGTAAATGCTTTACAGATCTTCTCTCACATAATCTTCTCAACGCAACTCACAAAACAGTTATTATTAAACCCCATTTACAGATAAAGACATACTGAGAGTAACTTAGTAAAGTACAAAAGATAGTATAGCAGCTAAATGTCCAAACCATGGCAGTGACTCTAATCATCGTATTGTACTGCTCACCTACAGCAGTAGGAAGGATGAAAAAATTTTGGACATAACAAGAGACGCATAGGACAAAAAGTATGCATAGAATTATGAGAAAAAGGAGGAATATCACGGGTAGAAAAAAATATATTGCAAGTATTCACAGAGATGGCAAAGTGCATGTGTGTTTGTAGAACAGTATTAGAAAATTACGATGGAAAGTTAGGAAGGGCCAAAGAGTCAAAGGGACTGAGTACCAAGGCAAATTGTTGGGTTTTATATTGTGAGCAGTGGGAGATATCGAACCTTTCTGAGCACAGGAGACACATATTCAAAACAGATTTTTACGAACATTAATAGTAGTGCTTTTTTCCTTTTAAAATGGCAAGAGTATGCCATTTTAAAAGGAAAAAAAAGCAAAAAGACCCAAGAAAGCATTGAAATATTTTGAAAACCAGGACAGCAACCAGACTAGAAATAATAACTAGCCAGATTTGTTTCAAAAGTCCTCATCACCAATTATAACACAGCAGATTTGCTTTTTTACCAGCTGAGAAAAAAAATGCCCTCACTTCCACTGTTTGTTTTTACTCATTGGAACCATTTTCGATCATAATTACATTCAATAATATTTTGAATAACTGAAATGTTGATTCTTAGTTATGAAAACTCTTGGGTTTTGTTATAGTATGAAATTATTGAGGATTGACTCTACTTACCAAAGGAATCCCTAAATAAAAATATATAGCTGGAGTATCTATCCAAAATCCAACTTGAATTACACATGTTCCAAATACTTCCCATTGCAAAGGACCCTCTGCATAAATTGCTGAGAACTCAGCACATGTTTTATAATAAAAGATAATGTAATCAAGTGACCGGCAGCCCATTTCAATACCAAAATATTATAAGAATACTTTGTGTGAAGAATCTGTACGACTTATTTTTAACAAGGGAAAAAAAAGAATACAAAGTAAAAAGAAATTTTCTATAATGTGAGTGGATTGGGCAAAATAGACCTTTCTAAAGAGTCTCCTTCCTCCCTCCAAAAAAAAGAAAAAATAGAACACCTATTCCGAGCATTTCTTCAATCCCACACTCAGTCAAACCATAATGACTCTACTGGTAGCTTGAAATTGGCCATTTGGGAAGAACATACAGCACAGAAATCAGTAAAGGCAACAAATCTGGGCAGTTTTTTATCCCAGAGTCAATTTTCCAATACATAACTAATTATAAAGGTTCCAAATGTTTTCTTGATTCGGGAACCTTGATTCTTGTGAAAATATTTGAGAATTTGATGACTGAAATAGAAATCTTATAGAGGACATTTGAAATATAAAAATCAGTTATGTTTTATTTTTTAAAGAACAGAAGTCTTCTAAGATTTATCATTTTCCCTTTGTCACAGAAAGGCTTCCAAAATGTTTTGCCATACACTACCTAATTTTGAGGCTGTTAATGAGAAGGCTCCTTAAATCTAATTGTCTACTTCACTTGTTTTCAAATACTAAAATGCTGATGGTGTTAAAACACAAACTCCTGAGTCATACACACTCTGAGAATTTCTGATTCTATAGGTTTGGGTTGGGGGTCAAGAATGTGCATTTTAAACAAGTTTCTGGATGATGCATATGTTCCTGGCTTAGGCCCCATACTTTGAAAACCATTGGACACTTAACCATATTTTCTTAGCAACTAGAAAAATTGCCCTAAATAATATTAAATATAATATAAAATATTAAAAATATTAAATAATATTAAATATATATATTAAATATTAAATATATTGCCCTAAATAATATTAAATATATAAAAGGATGAAAATCCTTTTAAAAGGTAAGGGTTAGGCTGGGCACAGTGGCTCACACCTTTATTCCCAGCACTTTGGGAGGCGAGGCAGGCCGTATGCTGGAGTGCAGGAGTCCAGTCTGGGCAACATAGCAAAACCTCATCTCTACCAAAAATACAAAAATTAGCCAGGCATGGTGGTGCATGCCTGTAGTCCCAGCTACTCAGGAGCTGAGATGGGAGGATCACCTGAGCTCCAGAGGCTGAGGCTGCAATGAGCCGAGATCACACCACCGTACTCCAGCCTGGGCAACAGAACGAGACCCTGTCTCAAGAAAATAAATTAATTTTAAAAAGGTGATAGGCCAGGTGCAGTGGCTCATGACTGTAATTCTAGCACTTTGGGAAGCTGAGGCAGGCAGATCACTTGAGGTTAGGAGTTCTAGACCACCCTGGCCAACATGGTGAAGCCCTGTCTCTACGAAAAATACAAAAATTAGCCTAACATGGAGGTGCATGCCTATAGTCCCAGCTACTGGAGAGGCTGACGCAGGAGAATCACTTGAACTCAGGAGGCAGAGGTTGCAGTATGTTGAGACTGTGCCACTGCCCTCCAGCCTAAAAGACAGAGTGAGACTCTGCCAAAAAAACAAAAAAAGAAAGTAATGGTCTACATTCTTCAGAATTACTTACCAGACATAATTTAGTATTCCTTAAATAAGGCATCTCTCTCTGGGCCATTAAGTCATCATTTTAATATCAGTTCTCATTTTTCATCAGTATTTGAAAATCTAGCCTTGGACTTTGTCCCTGTCTCTCTCTCTCTCTCTCTCTCACACACACACACACACACACGTGCACACACACGTACACAAAAAACACCACTTCCAAATCTGTTTTGGATTTATTATTGTCCCTTTAAGTTGAAGCAAAGCCACTTCACTTTTCAACTTAACTTTTTGCCCCAAAAGTAGAAATACCTATTTTTTCTCTCTTAGGGTTTTTGTGTGAACCAAGTACATAATGCCGGTATATGTTGAGCAATACAATTGACAATGCTCAAGTATTCAAAGATATACTATAATAGTGAATCTGATTTTTATTTGAAAACTGAATTACTTTGCAAAACAAATAGGAAAGATAAAATAGCTATAAAAAATGTCAGAGGACCTTATTTAAACATCTTGAATCTTACTTTAAATACAGCATTATACATACCTCAAAGAATGTCCATCTATGAGTTTATTCACTTACATATCATTAAACTAATATTTATTGAGTGCCTACTATATATCAGTTAGTGTGTACTGGGAATATAGCACTGAAAAAAAAAAGACAGGAAGACCAGTGTCATGACTTGTAGAGTCTACTAGGGCATACAGATATTAATCAAATAATCATGTTAGTGAACTTTTCAGTTAAGGATGAATAATTTACCCAAAGTAAATTAGATAAATTTAGTGCTACTGTGAGTGCATATTATAAAAAATAACTGACCTACATTTGAGAATCAAAGAAATGGTCCATAAGGAAATGATAATCCCATGCTGAAATCTGGAGAATTAACAGGAGTTAACTAGGCAAAAAGATAACAGTGTTCCACAAGGAGGAAGCAGTGTGCACAGAGCCCTGGGGTGAGTGAGAGGATGCTGGAGTGTTGAAAGCTATGAAAGATAGTATAATAGCCCTGGTAGTAGGAAGGGAGTGGAGAGAAAGATTGAGAAAAAGTGAGCATTACGGTAAGGCTGGATAGATCATAAGAATTTTACCATGGTAAGAATTTTAATTGCCTTAACAACAGAAAGGCAAGGGTAGGTTATAAGAAGTAGAGAGAGAGATATAAACAGATTTGTTTAAAATATCACTAGCTTGGTTGCTTTCGGTACATTGAATTGAATAAAATACATGACTAAATTAATTTCACTATTTTTTCCTCTTCTAATGTGCCTACTAGAAAACTTAAAATTTTATGTGTGGCTCTCACATTTTATATGGAAAGTCTTAAATAAACTTTATTTTTCTCCATGGCTTTGGGCAAGGTATATGAGAAAAAGTCAACAAACAACTCTTTGTTCTTTTTGGGTAAGATTCTTTTTAGGTAAGATTTTTTAAAATCTCTAAGTACTACTAAACATCTAGAAATTTATAAACTATGTATGAATCACACCATAGGAACTTACACACATAATTCAGACCCCAGGCTTAGACATTTAGCCTAAAGCAGTAGAAAAAACATTCTAGGATAGTATTGTGCATCAGAAATATAATGAGAGTCAGGTGTAAAATTTTAAGTTTTCTAGTGGTCACATAAGAAACCTAAAAAGTGAAATTAATTTAATATTTTATTTAACCCCATGAATCGAAAATCTTATTTCAACATTCAATCGATATATAATTATTGAGATATTTTCCATTTCTTTTCTAGTATTATGTTTGGGATCCAGTGTTTTTTTTGACTCTCACAGTGTATCTCATTTCAGAGTATTCACATTTTAAATGCTCAATACCTTCATGACTAGTGGCTGCTGTATCACACATCACAGCTCTAGGTGGTTCTGGTATCTTATTCTTCCCCTAACAGTAACCAATTTGGTGACCTTAAAGTCACTTAATCTTTAGATTTCCTTTTGTCATCTATGACATAGGCATAATATTCATTTAATCTGCCTCAAAAAGCTACAATAATAAAATAATGAATTTAAAAACAATTCAATATATTTGAATATTCAACTCAATAGCTCATATTAAGAATGATTTCCATCTTACTTTACTCTCATGATTTTTATCCCTTGAAAATTAATAATAAAAACAAACACCAGAAAGGATAATACTAAAACAAATATCAGTACTATTTGTGCTGCGATAGCTTTAAAAATATACTAAATGTTGTTAGGTTTTCTATGAATTAAATTAGAACTCACACAAATTTCCCTTATGAATGGAGTTATTAGCCAATTATTCAAAAGGAACATACATGGGCATTTTAATAAATTATAAATATCTAATGATTCTCTTGTGTAAATACTAGGCAGATGCCTTGGCTATGAGAACCACAAGCATTTTCACTACTCAGGAAATTGATAATAGCCTAGATTAAGAAGGAAATTATAAAAAACAGCCCAGAATTTTAATTAACATTTAAATACTCTAAGTTGAAATCACAATGACATAACAAATAATGCAGCAACTCCAGATTTATATAACTTTATAGAACTGCTGAAAAGTAAGTGAATTTATTAAATAAAGTGTTCAGTACCTTATTTTCCCAGACATCTTTTTTTTCATTTTTAAAAAAAGAAACAGTGTATCACGCTCTGTCACCACATCTGGAGCGCAGTGGTACAATCATAGCTCACTACAGCTTCAAACTCCTGGGCTCGAAAAATCCTCCTGTCTCAGCCTCCCAACTGGCTGGGACTAGAGATGTGTACCACTGCACGTGGCAAATTTTTTAAGAAGATTTTTATAGAGATGGGGGTCTCACTATGTTGCTCAAGCTGGTGTTGAACTTCTGGCCTCAAGTAATACTCCCGCCTCAGCCTCCCAAAGTGCTGGAATTACAGAAGTGAGCCACTGTGCCCAGCCCCAGATATCTTAATGATATCCATTTGATACAAATGATTTTAATTATTTAGTTATCATATGCATCATGTGATATGCATCATAAGAAAACCTAAACAGGCTTTGAATTATTCCCTACAACTCAAATGTGTCACTGCAACTAGTATTTTGTGTGCTAAGAGGGTTGGGTATTCTGTCACCTGTATTCTTAAATTCTGGATCAAAACTTAAACCCCTATTGCATTTAGAGTTCAATGCTAAGACTGGTATAATACCCTTCTTTAATTTTTTAAATCTGTTATAAATATCAGGCCACTTGGAATAAAATTTAATACTGTAATGATTCTAGTGCTTTGCTAAAAGTGCTACCACCTTTAAAGATTCCCATTGTGGTAGATACTGCCTGAATGTCTCTAATTCTTCGCCTTTCTGTGCACCCATTTTGCTACATGGCTTTCACTAATAATTACTGATGAGGTTCAATGTATACCCTTGCTCTTTTTGTGTACCTTTTTCTTGTAGCAAAATATACATAACATAAAATTCATTATTTTAGCCATTTTTGAGTGTACAATTCTGTGGCACGAAGTACATTCACATTATGCAATTATTACTACCATTCATCTTCAGAATTCTTTTGTCTTCCCCAACTGAAACCCTGTATCTATTAAATATTAATTACCAATTCCCGTCCCTGAAGCAACTCGAGTTCCTGGCAACCACCACGCTACTTGCTATGAATTTGACTACTCTAGGAACCTAGTAGAAGTGGAATCATACAATATTTGTCCTTTTGTGACTGGCATAATTCACAACGTAATGTTTTCAAGTTTCAACCATGCTCTAGCATGCATCAAAATTCCCTTAAGACTGGATAATAGTTCATTGTACATGGGTACCACATTTTGTTTATCCTTTCATCTGTTGATGGACACCTGGGACACTTCTACTTCTGGCTTTTGTGAATAATGCTGCTACTGAACAAGGGTGTGAAAATATCTGTTTGAACCCAAGTTTTCGATTATTTGAAAATTAAATTCTTTTAATTCTTTGAGTATGTACTTAGAGAGAGAATCTCTGGATCACATTGTAATTCTATGTTAAAATTTTTGAACAATCACCATACCATTTTCTATAGCAGTTCCATCATTTCATATTCTCACCAACAATGCAGAAGTGTTCCAAATTCTCTATATCCTTTCTAACACTTGTTAATTTCAGGTTTCATTTCATTTTCTTTTATTTTTCCAGCTTAATGGGTATAAAGTGATATCTCTTTGTGATTTTGATTTGCCTTTATACTCTTACTCATGAACCTGGCTGGTTTTGTGACTAATTTTAGTCAATGAAATACTAGCAATGTGACTCATGAATAAGATTGAAAACGTGCTTGGACATGTCTCTTGCCCTCTGCTAGTAATGGATGGTCCCTGAGTTACAATGGTTCAACTTAACAATTTTTAAACTTTATGATGGCTTTAGCAAGGTATCTAATGCATTTTTGACTTAAAATATTTTTCATTTACAATAGGTTTATTGGAATGTAACCTCATCGTAAGTCAAGGAGCATCTACACAATGGGAAGAATATACTCAGGCTTACCCGTTGAAGAAAGGGATATGAGGAATGAACCAAACTACTCAAGTCAGCCCAGATGAGGACATCCTAGGTAAGGCAACCAGTAACTGACCCTCAACCAAACATGTGAGTGAGCTCGCCAAGATGAGCAGCACCTCCAAGCTAATTCTTGTTGGCTGCAGAGGCATATGCAAGCCCAGCTGAAACCACCTAAGCATAGCCATGTCAGTCAATCCCAGTTCCAATCAGCAAAACCCTACAGACTCAAGGCTGAATAAATTGTCATTTTGTTTGTTTATTTTGTAGTATTACTATGAACACTGGATAAGTCACACACAATCTGTGGTAGGAAACCAAAAATTAAATAATTACATGAAAGCCTGCTGCTAAATAATAAATTAAGGTGCAAATATGGTGGTAAGAATGTGACAAAAGGAAAGATCAAGTTGGTTAATATTGCTGCAGTACAGTGGACAGACCAGAAGAATGAGGATGGAAAAGCAATCTTGCTCTTTTGAGAAAGTATATGTTTCCCTGTCTCCATTCACTCTGTCAAACCATGGACAGTGTGTTTGGC
The DNA here is from genome assembly GCF_047675955.1 of Chlorocebus sabaeus. Classification (NCBI taxonomy): domain Eukaryota; kingdom Metazoa; phylum Chordata; class Mammalia; order Primates; family Cercopithecidae; genus Chlorocebus; species Chlorocebus sabaeus. Next base: position 19,393,726 of record NC_132926.1, on the reverse strand, counting down.
TCCAGAAACCCTTTTCTAAAAATCTATTAGCTGAGAAAGCAAAGAAACAAGGACAATGGTTTGTATCCACGTAAGATCAGGAAGGTCACAAGTCCAGGCATAACAGTCTTTCTAACAGGCAGACTACAAAATTCTTACTGGCTGCACAGCTATTATTTTCACTTACATTCCAATCCTTGTGACTCTGGTCATCTCCAAACTTTGTTCTATTTTATACCTGGCCTACTGTAAGTCTCTATATTTCCTACGTGATCTTTGTCAACATTTGAGTCAGAACTTTTGGTATGGAATTATAACTTCCATTGGTTTTCTCTCGTGTTTCTCAGAAATGCAACTTTTCAGAAAATACAAACTAAACACAACTGGGATGTTGTGGATGACACACCTAGCTTGCTATTAAAAATTGTTTTCTTTCACTGTGAAAACGCAAGTTCCAAGAGTTTTAAACACAGGACTAGAAACAATTATAATCTCCACTCTCAACCTTTGCTTTCTTTCTCTGTGATATTTTGCACAGTATTCTTATAGTTGTCATTAGCATCAGTATTTTCATTGGTCGTGAATTGAGCTGTAGAGCACACTCACAACGAAGCCAAGGGAACGTAATGCCAATTTTTGTTCTGTGATCAATTTGAAATGGCTTGCCATTTGGGTCCTGACTGAGACAGATTAACAATATCTTACCACAAAATGCTATTGATCAATCTACTGTTTAAAAACAGTTACCATGGAATTGTGTTATTTCTGATACCTCATCTCCCTTTATTTAACTTTATAGTCTAACATTATTTTCATAAACAGACACCCTTTTCCAGCAATGTCAAAGCACACAATACTACACGGACTTTATTAAAATGCATTTAATGGTGGTGAACATGCCAACAGAACACTTAGTTTCATAAAGAAAAAAACATGAAAAGAAAACAAGAATAAAATCCGGGCCTAATTTCCATACACAAATATCATCTCAAAGATAGTTTTTTTCAGTTTGTATAGATTATGTCATAAGAAATATATCAAAACTATTATTTGACATGTAAAAAAGAAATCTGGTTGTATCTTATTCACCTTAATCTATATAGCAAGAATTTTTAACATGGGAAGCTCAAGCCACCCAGGAGACCATCTATGGAATTCAGGAGGTCCAGGAATTTGAGTGAATACAATTAGATCCCCTTTTCCCACTAACCTGTAAGTGGTTTAGCCTTTCCTTAAGCTATGAATGTAGGCAACAGACCATAGTACTGTTAAAATCTGTGGTTCTCATCAGGAGAAATCAGAATTTTCATATTACTAATACATTAAAGTTGTGCAAATAGTTCAATATATTATTTATGTCCACCACTATATCAAAATTATACTAATAATTAGGTAATCATAGATTCAATTACCAAATGTGTTGAAGAAGTGTATATATTACCATGTCACAAGTTTGTTTTACTATATTTTGTGAAATGTTTTTAAATATAGCTTTTCTTTAATCTTAGGTGTTTTGTGCCCTCAGTAACTTAATTTAGAAAGAGGGTCTACAGGTTTTACCAGGTGCCAAAGGGGTCCATGGTACAAGTATTCTTAATAACCTCTGCTCACCGGAAATACATTTACTAGCAGAAAATTCTTGTTGAACATCTTAAGATAGAAAAAATTTAGCATCACATCTAGCAGAATGAAATTTGATGAGTCACTGACTGAAAACTTTGTGTGGGCAGCCTTAAGGAAAACTAAAATAAGCAATATCCGAGGCCGCTCTCTTTCTCCTCCCTCTGAGCTAAATACCCTTATTCTGCCTTGTACTGAAGTTATCCAGTGTGTTCTCAGAAAGCAAGTGGTTTCCTCTCCTTTTCTAGCAGTTCTCAAATGTTGAGAGTTTTGTCTATACTCTATTAAACAAGGTCTGTGCTAAAAGGAACTGGTAAGTGTGTTAATTATCAATGTCTCATTATAAAATGTGAGAAAAAATAGAGAAGACACCATATATAATCTTGAGTCCAGAAACTCAAGTATCTCTACTTACCCGATTTTCAAAAATTCTAGAAAGGGTCAAGTTCACAAATTTCTCCAATTGGGCTACATTTTAGAGCCTAATTTTCAGGTTTCAGGATCTAATAACCCTTCAGGGGTTTCATCAGACCCTGACAAAATTACCTTCCACCTCTACCATACAACCAAAGATATTTTAGGTTTAATTTTTCTCCTCCTCCTTCTAATAGATCACCCAGATCAAAAGGAGCAGGTATCAAGCATGCACGAATGACGCTCAAAACACTTTGCTCAACCATATCCCCATGGGAAACAGCAGTGATAAATTTTTAGTAATAAATGAAAGTTTGACTAAGCCCTACTAATATTTAGAGTTGGTTAATTTCATGCCAGCCACCGCGGTCATACGGTTAACCCAGCATTGAAGTAAACTTAGATTCTGTCCATAATCTAGGCCATTATGTTATAAAAGAAAAAGGTATAATTGACTCACAGTTCAGCATGACTCAGGAGGTCTCAGGAAACTTAATCGTGGCAGAGGGGGAAGCAAACACATCCTTCTTCCCATGGCAGCAGCAAGAAATGCCTAGCAAAAAGGAGGAAAAACCCTTTATAAAACCATCAGATCTCATGAAAACTAACTATCACAAGAACAGGATGGGGAAACTGCCCCCATGATCCATTTATTTCCACCTGGTCCCTCCCACAACACGTGGGGATTATGGGAACTACAATTCAAGATGAGATTTGGGTGGGGACACAGCCAAACCATATTAAGTTGGATTAGGTGTCTTAGTTGATTCCTGCTGTTACAGGAAAATACCATAGACTGGGTAATTTATAAGTGGTAGAAATTTATTTTTCATAGTTCTAGAGGCTGAGAAGTCTAAGACAGTGGCACCAGCAAATTCACTGGCCGGTGAGGGCTGTGTGGTGCCTTCTCTGTGTCCTCACATGGCACAAGGGCAAAAGGGATAAATTTGCTCCCTCCAGTCCTTTTGTAAGGGCACTAATCCCATCCACCCTCATGGCCTAATCACCTCCTATGGACCCCATCTTTTAATACTATCACCTTGGGGGTTAAGGTTGCACGTATAAATTCAAACACACATTCAAACCACAGCACGAGGGAAATGAATTCATCTCCTTTGCTGAATTTGAACATAATAAAAATCACAAGAAATGTTTCTTCTTACCTGTGAAAGACTCTCTGAAAGACGTGTGGACCAGTATTCCAAAGTCCAGATGTTTTCCAAAGCTTAATGTATCTGTATATGTCTTCAGTATAATTTAGTTGATCCCATTTCATGTTCCTTTTCATAGACTTGGATATACGAATTGACATATATTCACTCCTGGTGAGGCTAGCAGCATATGATATAAAATATCACAAAATAGCAAATGGTTAAGCCAAGTTCTTTTTTTCTTTCTCCATTCCTCTATAATCTAGGGCACCCAGTTGATGGGGCAAAAGGAAAATTTTAAGATGAAGTTTTAAGTTGAAATTGGATAGGTTAAAAAAAAATGTATTCACATTTTTCTGCCTACCTCAAGGGAAATGTACTAACTGAGGATCACATTGAAATGGAGGTGTGTTCAGACACTTCCTGAGTTTTTATATTTAACTTCCTTTAGACTCAGAGCAAGAACACAGGGAGCCCACCTCCATTTCACATCCTGTTAGCACATTTCATAGGGAAGGGAAGAGATGATTGAATAGTTAGAATCTGTACAATTCTAATTATGTGGGATGCTGAAATAAGATTAGCAAGAATTGAAATGCTGAAAAGCAAACAATATCCACAGAAATGGGGTTAAGGAAAGTCTTGGCATTATTTAAGAGTATACATCTCTTTCTAACTAGCATATTATAACAAGAATATTTAAGTTTAGTACATACTACAGAGCAAACTGAGGCTGTCTCTCTTTTGTTAAGGTATAGATCTTTAACCTTTTTTGAACTGAAGAACTTCAAGGGTAAAAAACAAGCACCCCTGAAGTGTGAGGGTTCACACATGTTCTAGTATAATGAGCAATTAGTAACTGCAATGTCATCTGTAGGAGAAACATGTCACTAATCCATTTAGACATGTTCAGGGCCCCTCTGCTTGCAGATCACCTCACTTTGAAGTATTAAATACATCCAGTATTAACATATGATAAAGGAAAACATGGATTAGATAAACCCAAATGTTTCAATAGATATATAAACACCGATGTGAACAGTATCATCTTTGAACAATACAATTAATATGACTGACTTCTATAAAAAATTTATTCACTTGGCTCTTTGACACAGTACCTGCTTTTACCCTCCCCAAATATTATTGAACTGCCAAGTTGTATTTGGCTAAAAGCTTTGGGCTATTTAAATGAAATTACACTTAAAAGTACTTACAAGGTCAGAGGACATCTTCTCAGATTTTGGCAAGATCGTTGCCATTTGTTCAATTAAGTCACTGATGATCTGAAAGTAATTCTTGTGCTGGGGAGAGAAAGTTACATAATGTCCATCTACATGACAAGCATCTGAATGGGTATTCACTGTGTCTGAGAATCTAGAAAGTCAAAGTTATGATGAATGCAGGGCTTACCTGGTGAGATGGGGGTGGTGACTTAAGAATTCAACAACTTTAGGTTAGCTGAATCCACAGGTAGATCAGATATTAAAATAACACAGTACTCTCAGCTTTCACAAGAGCAGAGTCAGGACTAGACTCGGTGGCTCATGCCTGTAATTCCAGAAATTTGGGAGGCCAAGGTGGGTAAATCACTTAAGGCCTCTAGTTTGAGACCAGTCTGGCCAACATAGGGAAAGCCCGTCTCTAGTAAAAATACAAGAATTTAGTCGGGTGTGGTGGAACAGGCCTGTAATCCTAGCTACTTGGGAGGCTGAGGCAGGAGAATCACTTGAACCCGGGAGGTAGAGGTTGCAGTGAGCCAAGACTGCGCTATTGCACTCCAGCCTCGGTGACACAGTGGGACTCTGTTTCAAGAAAAAGAAATAAAGAAAGTCGAATTGAGTCTGAGAGTTGATGCCTTCTTATATTTTGCACGTTGGTTGCTTGCTTGCTGCACCCAGCCCTGCAGGAATTTTAAGCGTTTTGATACTTTCAGTCACATTTGATGTTAGGGTGGATATGATACAGGAAGGCAGTATTTTCCTAAGTGTAGCTTAAGGTCCACTGAAATCAGGAGTATCTGAAAAACCTGGAAAAACTTGGATTTCTATACTCTCTCTTTTAATCAGAGAATGAAGCTTGACAATCTGCATTTATACCATGTATTTTGGGTGATTCCAATGCATTTTAGAGTAGATCTTCCAGTATTTTCTGCATAATTGGATGATTGATTGAGCGAATCAACAGAATGTAAGTGGAGACTTAGGCAGTTGTTTGAAAATGATCTTGTACTGGCCGGGCACAGTGGCTCACACCTGTAATCCCAGCACTTTGGGAGGCCGAGGCAGGCAGATCACAAGGTCAGGAGATCAAGACCATACTGGCTAACATGGTGAAACCCTGTCTCTACTAAAAATACAAAAAATTAGCTGGGCGTGGTGGCGGGCACCTGTGGTCCCAGCTACTCGGGAGGCTGAGGCAGGAGGATGGCATGAACCCAGGAGACGGAGCTTGCAGTAAGCCGAGATCGCGCCACTGCACTCCAGCCTAGGCAACAGAGAGAGACTCCGTCGCACACACACACCCAAAATAAAATTAAATTAAAAATAAAAATATAAATATAAATAAATAAATAAATAATCTTGTACTCCACATTTTTCTTGAACTAAAAAAGAAATTAACTGGAAAGAAGAATATCTGCATATGAATTTACTCATTCATGTAACTTACCATGTTGCTTTTTCTAATAGAATATATTCTAAGAACTTCAAATAATTTTATATAGAAACATTGAATTTATTCTGAAGTATTTAATGGTAGGTAACTGTAAATACTATTTTCATAGGCAGGTAAAAACAAATAATTGAGTTTCTTAAACTTTTCTGAATTTACATTTCTTAATTTTTGGTCCCTAATATTTTACCAACCCATTCATCCAGAATGATACTAAATTAGCACAATATATACTCTTAAAACAGAATATCTTTAAAGATGTCCCCTAAAACAGGAGCAAAAATAAAATACAAGTTTTATACTATTCCACAGAAAACACGGGATTCTGATATTCCCTTGAGGGATATCTCTTCAAAGGTTATCTTTTGAATCAACCTAAACAGAAGACATACTTCTATTTACGAAGCTGGAAGAATGATAAGAACTGCCATTAGACTTCCAATTGTAGAAACACCTAAATTTGCAGTTTACAGGTTGTCCTGTTTCTGCTACGAAAGGATGTTTTATGCTTTTCAGTCTTGAATTCATGTTTGTTTCTTATGTAATATACAACTCTCTTGGGTCCAGCAAAGCCTTACTTGATAGATACTCTGTTATCCCATTTATTGCAGCAATGATTATGATATGAAGACCTATTTTGGTGCTAATAAAATCATATCGTAGGCTCAATAGCTAAAGAGGCAGAACGGAATGGCCCACCACGGTACAGTTTTTGAGAAAATATTGCAGTAGAATCATCAGCGAGGGAAAAAGTGATTGTTTATGTGTTAGTTGAACATCGATTATAGCACTTTGGGAGATTATTGAATGGTGTTTTGGAATTTGAGAGTTTTATGAATATGGCAAAAGCTTTTTTGCCTCTTCTAGGAACCAAAAACCTACTTTCAGTTTTTTTAGGTTCAGATTCTAAGGGTACAGATTCTAAGAAAGGATGAATATTCTGTCTTTCATACCCAATTACGAGCACCAGGTCTCAGTCTCACAATATTTGACTCTTTCCCTACAAGTAAAATGAGCAGACAAATGAGGTTATCAATACCTAGACTGATGTGATCAAGAAAGTAGAGATTGCGGACCGGGCGCAGTGGCTCACACCTGTAATCCCAGCACTTTGGGAGGCCGAGGCGGGTAGATCACGAGGTCAGGAGATCGAGACCATCCTGGCTAACACGGTGAAACTCCATCTCTAGTAAAAAATACAAAAAACTAGCTGGGCATGGTGGCGGGCGCCTGTAGTCCCAGCCACTCAGGAGGCTGAGGCAGGAGCATTGCTTGAACCTGGGAGGCAGAGGTTGCAGTGAGTCAAGATCATGTCATTGTACTCCAGCCTAGGCGACAGAGCAAGACTCAGTCTCAAAAAAAATAAATAAATAAAAGTAGAGAATGCAAACATGATAAACCACAAACAATGGAAATATGAGTTTAATGTACACAAGAAATAAGGAAATATTATGGGGAACATTAATAAAATAGGCTTCTGATTCTTTTAGGGTATTCCTCTAGCTAGCCTCTTTAGTAAGGCTAAAATATGAAACAGTGTTTTCCAAAGTGATGCCTTGGACAATTTGTATAAAAATCAGTTAGAGAACTTGTTCAAAGTAATTTCATCAGAAATATATTCCTCTCTATCTCTCAACTCTGCTTTATTATGTTGGCATCATCTTCACGCAGGTTCTCTTTTGAGATATTTATAGGCAGCTCCAAGTTTCTAGGCTCCTCACAGTTAGCAAAACATGAGCTCTTCTGTTCCAGACTTTACTAAGATTGTATCCTACTGGCTTGTGTCACATTGCTGATTCCTGAACCAGTCATTGTGAAAACATGAAATAGGCTGTTTGACCAGTCCTGGGTCATTTGCCCAACTATGGTGACAAAACATCTGGTGAGTCCCATTTAAACCTTAGGAACTAAGAATATAGGCCGGGTAGTTGCCCTTTGAAATCAAGCTGTAGCTACCAACAAATTAAATAAAAGGTACCAGCCTGACAAAAACCAAGCCTTCTATGGGATACTTTATATATGCTCATGTATTTATTGTATAAATGAAAGTAAAGCTCCCAGGAAGGACTCTTAAAATTCTTCATGGCTCTCATCATTTTTGTCCTTGCTCTGTCTTTCTTTATCTCATATATTTCTACACCAGACTGACTCTCATTATTTTCCCTACATAGCTTAGTCTTCCTGCCATCTTCCCATAGAATAACGATGGTTTCCTGGAAAGCAGACTAAGAACATACAACAAACTGTTAAGGGTGTCATTTGAGTTTGCAATTGAATTCAGCTACTAAAGCAGACACCTGCAATAACAATTGCTTGAGCAAGGTAAAGTTTTACTTTTTTTTTAATTAAGGAAATCCAGAAGAGCTAGGCAGACCAAAGCTGGCATAGAAAATTCACAATATTCTCACCCCAGGCCCCTTCCATCTTCCTATCCCACCATCATTAACACATGATTTTCGTTTTCAAGTTTGAATTCCTAAACTAAACCAAAGAAAAGCAGATGCAGCTCCAGCTATCATGTCACCATCAAGGAAGAAACAGAAGAGCGGGAGGATAAACAGGAAACATCTCTGTGCCAAGGTGATTCCTTTATAAAATTTTCCTGGAGTCCTTACCAAATGACTTCTGCTTACATTGCATTTGTGATTTTTATTTGCAGAAGAGGCTGGGACTTGCCGTTTTGTTTTGTGTAGATCATGCTACTTCCCTACCCCATTTCCACAATTCAAGCAACCGCTACTAAGGAAGAAATTGAGGACAACAACTGTTACTAAGGAAGAAATGGAGAAATGGACAACTTTTTTTTTTTTTTACCACAGTGGTGATATTAGTGATATTAGTGATGGAATTATGGAAGACCTCTCCCATATTATATATTTATGCAATGTTTGAATTTTCACAGTATTTTGATAAACATGAAGACAAAGACAGGGAATCTGTGGAATATAATGTAGGTTATATCTACAACAGGGGTGTCACAATACTGGAATACAGACTTATATTATCACATGTTGACCATATGTTGACTATTCTTCCATTATTCCCTTTTTATCCTTATTGCCTTCTCGCATACCCACTAAAAAATATATTTAAGCTCAATTCTTTCATTATTTGTTATTGTGACCGGTATATAACAAACATCTGACTATCATTATTTAGAGGTGATGCATGAAGGTTAAAAAATGGTGTGTAGGCAAAAAGCACAAGTTTTCGAATCAGTAAACATATTAATATTGATTAACATACTGTGCTACTCTAGCAGGTCACTTTACCATTCTGCTCCTCAGATGCATCCCTTCTAAAAATAAAGGGGGTATTCTGTATCACCAATTGGACAGTGTTTTTTTCAATTTAAATCTATCACAGTCCCCAAGGAAAGCTAGTAATATGTGGATTCTAGAGCCACATCACCAAAAACGTTCATCCAGTAGTCTGCAGTGAGCTAACGAATCTGCATTTTCGCCAAGCACCGGCAGGTGATTTTTGAGAAAGGTATCAGAGGATTATATCTTGAAAACACTACTAAGATATCTTTATTTCTTTCAACTTAATGAGACACACTGAATTTGTCTTTTTGTTTGTTTGTTTTGGTTTTGTGCAACAAGGTCTCACTCTGTCGCCCAGGCTGAAGTGCAGTGGCATGATCACGGCTCACTGAAGCCTTGACCTCCCCATTCACTAATAAGTGGGAGTTCATGGACACAGGGAGGGGAACGTCACACCCCAGGGTCTGTCAGTGGGTGGGGTCCAAGGGGAGGGAGAACATTAGGACAAATACCTAATGCATGCAGGGCTTAAAACCTAGATGGTGGGTTGATAGGTGCAGCAAATCACCATGGCACATGGATACCTATGTAACTGTCCTACATATTCTGTAGCTCCAGCCTCCCAAGTAGCTGGAACTACAGGCACACAACACCACGCCTGGCTAACTTTTGTGTTTTTCACAGAGATGGGGGTCTCACTATGTTCCCGAGGCCAGCCTTGAATTCCTGAACTCCAGCGATCCAACCGCCTTGGCCTCCCAAAGTGATGGGATTACAGATAGGAGTCAGTGCACCTGGCCAAGAATTTGATTTCTGCTCATAAAATATTTTAATTTTTAAAGCCAGTGGATGAAGCAAAACTTTCATACCTATAGCTAAATTGAACATGAAGATATCTTCTCTCAATAAGTCCAATGAAATCAATCAAGTTTTCTTCCAACATTGGAATTTTCCTCTTTTTCTCTCTCTCTTTCTCTTTTCTTCCCTTTCTCATTCTCTTGCTACAGCTGAATCTGTGAAAGCTAAATGTCTACCTGATGAGAGTCACCTGTCTTGTCCATGCATTCTTAAGACTCTCCAATGTTAAAACTCAAACTATAGAACAATTCATTATTTTTAAAGAAACTTTCCAGGAAAAATGTTCATAAGGCCTCCCACAAGTTAAAATGAAAATGAATTTGGTTTTAATCTCATCCAGCTTTGATTGGACAGTAAACATTCGGGAGTAATTTAATGAATAAAAGTGCTCATATTTTAGAAGATAATGGTACCATAAAATAGAGCCACTAAACTGCAAATAGACAACATGCATTGCCAATTTCTCCAAGGGGAAAGGTTTATTAACCCACATTCCAGACAGAGTTGTAACACTGTCTTGTTATTGGAAGCTCTGCCATTTAGGTCTTTGCTATCAGATAACCTGAAGAAGCCATTCTTGTATAACATGAGTACCTTAGTTCCCTAACTAGCTATTAATTTCACTTCATTGGATCTTAAAGCACATTTTTTACCTGAGTCCACTAAATTAGTCATGTGGGGTTTTTTGCTCAGTGGAGGCAAAAGATATTCTTATTAATTTGAAGGACTAGTGGAACACAATAAAATATGGTTAAACAGCCATTCTCTTGACATAAACATCCATTTAATGAAGAACAAAATGTAGACTCATTCATTTAGTTCTAACAATCCCTGTAGTCCCAGTTGCTATATTCAGTAATGCTTTCCAGACTGTTCAAAGTTCTTCGACTTTTGCCTTTTTTTCCAACTTATTTTAATTGGAAAGTTGCTAACATCACCCACTTTTAATATGGTAAACTGGATATCCACAGAAATGATGGTATTTTAAAAGCACGAGAGGCACAGGAAAGCATACTCTTCCTGAGACTTCTACTGGGCAGTACATCCTTGCAATGACAGTGCCGTGGCAAGAAAATATTTTAAATTTTTGTTTATTTGTAGTTAGTAGTTTGTTTTTTACTGCTATCCTAGCATTGATGCCTTCTTTTTTTAGTTAAAAGTCCCTGATCCTTCCTTCTACATAAATATAGTGGGACAATCAGTCAAGGTCCCCCACAACTTCTGGCCAAGGGTGGGCAGGAGGCCAGATGTTCCCTTCCTGGAACTCTATTCTTAAGCAGAAGGACTCACAGATAATAAGAAACTTGGACTCACTCATCCACCAGTAGTGCCCTATTAAAAGTCATCCATTTTTATAATCATTCCACTACAAAGACACATGCACACGTATGTTTATTGCAGCACTATTTACAACAGAAAAGACTTGGAGCCAACCCAAATGCCCATCAATGATAGACTGGATTAAAAAAATGTGGCACATATATACCATGGAATACTATGCAGCTATAAAAAAGAATGAGTTCATGTCCTTTGCAGGGACATGGATGAAGCTGGAGGCCATCATTCTCAGCAAATTAATACAGGAACAGAAATCCAAACACCACATGTTATCACTCATAAGTGGAAGTTCATGGACACAGGGAGGGGAACGTCACACCCCAGGTCCTGTCAGTGGGTGGAGGGCAAGGGGAGGGAGAACATTAGGACAAATACCTAATGCATGCAGGGCTTAAAACCTAGATGGTGGGTTGATAGGTGCAGCAAATCACCATGGCACATGGATACCTATGTAACTGACCTACATATTCTGCACATGTAACCCAGAACTTAAAGTAAAATTTTTTTAAAGTCCATTTCTTAACTGAATTTTCAGAGTGACTGTGGTCATTTCTAAACTTTACATCGTTATATTTCTGGTCAATTCTCTGAACTATTCCATATCCTTCCAACAAACCCCTGCTTTGCTTAGGCTTATCAGAGTCAGCTTGTTTTGTTTTGTTTTGTTTTTCTTGCAACTAAAGAACCATACTGATATGAAAAGCAAAAGCAAAATGTTATAATAGCAAAAGTCCCCAAAGTCCTTTTACTTCCCTTAGTGCTTCTAAAGCAAATGATGGAAAGATAATCCTCCTTGATTCTTGAAAGACAAACATAGGTTGTCTCTGCAGAAAAAGTTTACATATCTCTAAACACTTAAAACTCAGAGCTTCTGTGCTGCAGGTTTGTCTCTTGCCACACAGATATGTTTAATGAATTGGTTTTAGAAGATGTCTTAGGCATAGAAGGAAAATTAAACTTTGAACAAATCTACTGCTGTTTCTGAACTAGAATTTCTTATTTTTGCATAAGGGAATTTTCATGCTGAAAAGAATTAGGTATCCTGGCCTCAGAATCACAATGAGAAATAAGAGAAGAAAAGATTCTCAGTGGAAATAACTTCCCTCTAACCCAGGTAGCTTCGATCTTTACCACTCTTTATTATCACTTTTGGCACTTTGCAAAGAGACAGGAACATAAGCCTTTTCCCTAAATGGTTCTTGTCTTTGCTCTTCTGCCTCTATCAGCTTGAGATAATAATTATTGGGAAATTAAAAGTGGCATTGGTTGAAGGTTACATCCTTTGAGAAAGTGGAGTCAGAAATTCTTTCTTGCTTAGTGTATCGAAATGTTTGGGTAGTATTACCAAAGAATAAGAAGGAGCCATCCACGAAAAGCAGCAGATAATATTTAGAGGAAAAAAAATAGAATGTTATCCACATAAATTTATATGGTTTCCCTTTACTACACATTCTTTCTCCCAACCTTCAATTTCATGCACTTACAATAAAAATTATTTCCAGTTTATCTCTACAGAAAGAAATTAATTGAAAGCTCAAAATAGTCTATAAACATTGTCATTTATCAATGTTCTGAAGGGCTTTTAAAGCGTCTAATAACAAAAGTGGTTTCTTTGGTAAATAAAGAGGTCTGTAATCGTATTTGACAGTAATGACTTACATTTTACTTACTTAGCTGCACATTTGATTACCCATATCCAAACATGAAATTGGTATTATTTCTTTCACCATATCTTAAAGACTTGAAATAGGATATAAAGTGAGAAATGTCAAGGGGCAAAATATAAATAAATGAGCAATAAACTGCTTTCCTGCAAAAGGACCTTAGGTATGCTCCATGGAGGAAATAAAGAAATGGAATCAATTTGAATTTTTATGCACAGGTGAGAAAATAATGGTTGCTTTCTTTTGCATTTTGGAAGCGTAGCATCATGAAGTAGTCAAGAACTTCTTGTTTTATTTTTAAATGATGAACTACTTTCACATAGAAAATAGCATATTTAAAGTTTAAATTTGTTAAGTGTGTAGCTTAAAGAATGACAAAACAATAACCTAGCACCTGGAAACCAGCTTAAGGAACAGATCCTTACAGATACCTTTTGAAGGCCTCTTCATGCTTCTACCTGACCATAACGCCTCCCTGCTCCTGAGGGGTAACTGCTATACTAAATTCCTTTAATCATCGTTTGCTTTTCCTTAGTCTTGTCTACAAATCGATGTGCCCCTAGTCAACAGCCTGCCCAGGCATATTTTTAAGGTTTAGATAAAAGGGCAAATCCTCAGGTCATTTTTTTCTTCAGTACTATGTTTTTGAGATCTCTCTCTATTTCATCACTAAATAGGAAAGCATTGCATGCGTAAACCAAAATTTATCTTTTTCCATTTTCTGATTGATTGGCATTTGGGTTGTTTCTTTTTTGGGCTGTTTCCTCTATTGAGAGAAATGCTGATATGTGTATATATATATATATATATATATATATAGAGAGAGAGAGAGAGAGAGAGAGAGAGAGATATTTTATCACTTAGACACGTGGAAGACTTTCTCCAGGATGTATGTTTGGGTCTAGAATTTTGGATTCTTAAGGTACATGCATCTACCTTTTTGATTAGATAATATCACCTTGCTTTCTCAAGTGATTATATACTTTTACCATGCGAGTATGAGTTCCTGTTGTTCCGCATCCTTGCCAACAACTTTACTACTGTGATAACTGTAAAATTATGTCATATTTTGGTTATAGTTTACATCCTTCTGCTTTCTATCAATATTAGGCTTTAAAAATATATTTCTTGGACATTTATATTTCCTTTTTTGTGAAATGCTTATTATAATTTATTTGTCCTTGTATTGATTTGTATGACTCTTTTATATGGTCTGGATACTATTCCTATGTCAGTAATAAGTGTTATAAATATCTCTTGGGTTTTGGTTTGTATATTTGTCGTATCTTTTGAAAAATGTAAATTCTTGTAATCACAGCATTTTGGGAGGCCGAGGTGGGTAGATCACGAGGTCAGGAGTTCGAGACCAGCCTGGCCAACATGGTGAAATCCAGTCTCTACTAAAGATACAAAACATTAACCGAGCATGGTGGTGCACACCTGTAATCCCAGCCACTCAGAGGCTGAGATAAGAGAATTGCTTGAACCCAGGAGGCAGAGGTTGTGGTGAGACAAGATCACGCCATTACACTCCAGTCTGGGCGACAGGGTGAGAGTCCATCTCAAAAAAAAAAAAGTAAATTCTTACTTTTAATATGAAGTTATTTTCTCCTTTATGATTTCCGATTGTGCCTTGTTTGAGAATATAATAGAGATATTTTCCTCTTAAAACATAAAATTATATTTTTCATAGTATCACTGAGAGCTGATATTTATGTGTGTGTAAGTGTGGAAGTGAAGCAGGATTCAATTTTACATCTTTTCATGTTAACAAGCATGTATCTAAGAATCTTTTATTGCTAAGCTCACTTTTCTTCAGTTATCTGTACAGCACCTTTATAATATATGTTTTCATATATATGTATGTGTATAAAATATTTGGCTATATGATAAATTTCTAGGATTTCTAGAGGATATAGTTAAATTTTTAGGATTCCTAACATTCCATAGATTGAATTTTGTGTGTGTGTCTGCTGTTGTCTCTACCTGGAAGGTCTTTGCTTGACTCACTTCTCCCTCATTTTGGGTCTTTGCTCAAAGAGGACTTTTTGACAATTTTAACCTAAAGTATTTCCCAGTCTCTCACTGCTTGTTTTTTAATCCCTTATCTCATTTTATTTTTTTATATCCTTCACCACTTCTTTATGTTTATATTCACTTCTTTGTTTACTGACTCTATCCTCCACTAGGATGTGGAACCATGAGATCTGAAACCTTGTCTTTTTCATTTCTGCATCTTCAGTGTCTTTGGAATAATACTTGGAAGAGAATATGCCTTCAGTGAAAGTTTAACCAAGGAATAAATAAAGAAATGGATATAAAATTTGGTCTGTCATTTATGAGATTAAGAATCTTATGAAAGTTACCAAATCTTTCTGAATTGTACTTTTTAAACATTTAGGTAAAGCTTAGAGATAATGAACCTACTATGCTCACCATAGTGTCTGGCACACAGAAGGTTCCTTGTAAATGATAGAGATTGTTATATATAGTCTCCACATGAGAAGAAGCAAGATGCAATTTGTCATCAAGAGCACCCCAAAACATAAACACGTGAAATATAAAATGAGACTTTTAGACTTTTACTTGATTTTTAAAAATGAAAGAAAGAATAAAAGAAAACCAAAAAGGAAAAAAAAGAGGAAGGAAGGAAGGAAGGAAGGAAGGAAAAAGAAAAGAAAGAAAGAAATGGAACGGAAAGGAAAGGAAAGAGGGAGGGAGGGAGGGAGGGAGCGAAGGAGGAAGGAAGGAGGGAGGAAGGGAGGGAGGGAAGGAGGGAAAGGAGGGAGGGATGAAGGGAAGGAGAGAGAGAAGGAAGGAAGGAAGGAAGGAAGGAAGGAAGGAAGGAAGGAGAGAGAAAGAAAGAAAAAGAAAGAAAGAGAAAGAAAAGAAAGAAGGAAGGAAGAGAAAAAGAAAAGAAAAGAAAGGAAAGGAAAAGAAAAGAAAGAAAGAGGGAAAGAGCCTTCTGAAACTATTTCAAACTAAGGAGAAAATCCACTGGAAAATTATGGTGGTATCTTATAGAACCCAAGACTGAAAATAGGGAACTCAGAAATCCCTCCTTTCCCCTTCTCATTTCTGGTTTTCTCTGCAGTGAATTTAGTGGATTTACTTCTTCTCCCTCATTCCAAACAGCATTCAGCTAATGTGGCAGCCCATGGCTACAAAGGCTATAGGTCACATATTCAGCCAATCAGAAATATGCTGATCTTTTTTTTTATTCCCTACTCCAAATTCTCATGAAAATAATTTATTTGACTGAATTGATTTATACATTTATTTTTCAACAAATCAATTGTGGCCAGAGAGCTAGGATTATAGTGAAGAAACATAAAAGTTCCTTCTGATGCATATATCTGTGGGGAGAGCAATTACCTACATAAACAAGGAATTAGTCTCCAATAAGTCAAGGGGGACTGCAAAGATCATAAATAGTCTATTCCAATTGTATTTTAAAAAGGAAACCTTAACTAGTGTCTGATCTTGGAGCATTAGCTTGAAAAATAACCACAGTAGGAAGGTATAGTATAATGAAAAGATCATTGCTCTGAAAGCTAAAAGATCTTGTTTCCAGTGTCTAGTTAACCAGCAGGAAAAATTCAGCGAAGTCACCAAGGACAAGAGAACCATTACATTAAATACTATCATTTTTGGCTGCCTTGAAGTACTATTATTCAATCCTTTCAATGATGGGTTAAATTTCAGAATATTTTAATGAACATAAATAATTTTTGTCTTGACTTTTTACAATAATCCATGTGGGGATTTCTAGACCTCTTATCTAATGCTATAACTTTGTGCTTCTACAGTGGATGCCTAGGTTCAAACAAAAATCACTTGTTTAAAGAGACACTAAGAAAGAAAATCTATTTTTTCTACAAAGTTAAAGATAGATATTGATACTGACTTTCACATCACAGAACTCTTATTATACCTGATAGACTGCATGGCTCCAAAAAGACAATACTCTGAGAAGGACATACTTTTCTTCCCTCATTTGACCTAACATTCCTTGGGAGGGGTCAATCCCATGGTGACAGCTACTGGCAAACTTTAACAGTATCATCACCAATTAAAGTGCCTCTTGCTCCTGACAGTCAGTATCCACTTCATTCTAGATGTGCAATTTGGCCTCTTTCTGTCATAAATCTCCTCTCCTGGATGGCATTTTGAGAAAACAGACACTTGCTTGATTTCTCGCATAACATGGGAAGTTTCAGCCCACTGGGATGTCACCCACATAGTACTAATTACTTTTCCCTTTGTAGTCCTCAAATTAGAAAGGCATTGTCCACAAGCCAATGATGCACAAGAATAAATAGATAATATTTTGCAAATGATACAGACAGCAAATCTATTAATGTAGAAATGATGTGTTCATGTTCACAATTTAATATAGTAATATAGGCCAGATTCATCACACACACACAAACACACACACACACACTATATATATATATATATACACACACACACACACACACACATATATATATAATGAGGAAGGGAGCTAAGACTTCTCTTTCTAAACAACTACTAGATTTCAAGTGTTTGGCCGGGTTGTTTATCTTATTTAACCATGCAACAAAATCTTCATTTTTTTTTTACAATTTTTTTTATATTATACTTTCAGTTCTAGGGTACATGTGCACAACGTGCAGGTTTGTTACATATGTATACATGTGCCATGTTGGTGTGCTGCACCCGTTAACTCGTCATTTACATTAAGTATATCTCCTAAAATTATCCCTCCCCTCTACCTCCCACCCCACCACAGGCCCCGGTGTGTGATGTTCCACACCCCGTGTCCAAGTGTTCTCATTGTTCAATTCCCATCTATGAGTGAGAACATGCAGTGTTTGGTTTTCTGTTCTTGCGATAGTTTGCTCAGAATGATGGTTTCTAGCTTCATCCATGATTTTTAAAGTAAAGAAAAGGAGCTTTGGAGAATTGAAAAAGTTTTCTCAAAATTTCACACACACAAAAGTATAATTTAATGGAATATTTGCAAACCTTGGTGCTCACAGAAGCCAAGCAGGTAAAATAAATGAATAAATTAGGTGTGACACTTGTAGATTAAACTAAAAGAAATGTTCTTTGCTTCTTCAAGTAAGAGTGCACTGTCTCTCGTTACTTGAAAAGTTTCACCCTCTAGATTAATAATTCATTTTCAAAAGTACAAATAATTATATCTCTATTACAAGAAAAGCAACAATGTGAAATAAGTGACCATTATTTACTAACACAACTTTGGAGTCAGGGCAACACTAAAGAAGGATGGAAATTGTGGAAAACTGTAGAAGGCATGTCATGGTTAAATGGCGCAGCCATTGTACCTCTCCGCCTGATAATTCCCATGGGAATGCAGACCTAGGGTGGCCAGACCTCATTTTTTAAGTGAAGATGCAAGTTCAGATTTTTACATGGAATTAGCCAATGTTTATATGCTGGCTCAAACATTTCAAAAACACAATGCATTGGGCCAAATAAAATACACATGGATCAGCACTTTTCAAAGATGTAAGGGAGTCAAAGTGAAAACATGGTATGATGTACACATAGGTTTGCAAACTACCGGTGCCCCACACTAACTTGTACACTTTGGATTTATTTCTCTATTCTTAGTCTCCTCGTTGTAAAATAATAGACTCAGTAAGAGGATTACATGAGATAATGATCTTAAATTGCTTGGCACATGGTAAATGATCAATAAATATTTGCAAATATTTATGTCAAGTGAATGAGTCATAATTTAAACCGATGTCTGCCTCACCTCAAAGTCTATGCTTTTTCTACTCTATTACCATTCCCTTTAACAAGTTGAGGATTCTTCACAGTATTTGACAGATCTCTTCTGGTTTTTCCTGTCATATATTTGCTTTGACAATCCTAAAATTGTGATTAGCCCCATAAATTTCCCTCAGCTAGCACACTCAAGATGTGACGATTAGTTTGGGTTACCAATAAAAGAAAACCTAACTCAAATTGGCTTAAAATATAAGGAGATTTTATTAACTCACACAAAGCTCAGGCTTCAATTGTGTCACAAAAGTTGGGCAGGTATGTGTATCTGTGTGTGTGTGTGCTTCTCACATCTCACTCTGCCTTCCAAGATATTTACATCTTCCTAAAATTGACTTACTTTAGCATCTCAAATGACTGCTAATACCTAGGGCTCCCTGTTTCCTCATTCATACTTAGCAGGGAAAGAGGTCATTTTTGCTCCAGAATTCCCAGCAAACTGAATTTCACTCTGAATGAGTGTAGGTGCCATGGGAATGGGATAGCAAGTCCTGAACCAAAGTGTGTGACCAGGAAAATGAAATGCTCTGATTGGCTTGGCCTAGGTATTCCAGCCCCACTCCAGCACTAGATGCCCAAGCGGAAACTGGTGACCATTTGGAAAAGGAGCAGAGGAGAAGGTTGGAAAAGAAGATATCAACAAATGTCCATCCACACTGATGTTTTAATGAGGGTTCTCCAGAGAGACAGAACTGATAGGACAGGTAGAGAGAAATGCTACAACGGATTTATCAGGAGAATTGGCTGGTTTGATTTTGGAGGCTGAGAATTCCCATGATAGGCCACCTGCAAACTGGAGAACCAAGAAGGCTGGTAATGCAGCTCAGTCCATGTCCAAAAGCCTCAGAACCAAGGAAGCTGATGGTATAATTCTCAGTCCGAGGCTGAGGCTCAAGAGCCCAGTGGGATTGCTGGGGGAATGTTGGAGTCCAAAGGCCAGAGAATCTAATGTTCTGATATCCAAGGTCAGGAGAAGAAGGACACCTCAGCTCCAAAAGAGAGAGGGAAAGAATTAACCCTTCCTTTGCCTTTTTGTTCCATCAGGGACCCCAGCTCATTAGATGGTGCCCCACACATTGAGGGTGGATCTTCCACACTCAGTCCACTGATTCACAGGCCAGTCTCCTCTGGAAACACTCTCACAGACACAACTGGGGCAGCCCTGTCATTGAAATCCAAAGCTAAACCACCTGGGCTTCCTTTTCAGCAGAAAAGGTATGAGCCCACGCCGACCGAAGCACTGAGAATAAATAATACTTTATCTACTATCTGGATATCCCTTAATCCAGTCAGGTTGACACCCCAAATCAGCCACCACAAGTCTATTCCTTGTCAACTAGACAACCCATACTCATGTCTTTAAATCATACTTAGTCTCCACATAAACAAAATAACACGGTTGTAGTTCCACTTAAAATGATGTAACTATTCTGTGTACAACCAAAAATGTATTAATCCTTTCCCTAGAAGAGGAGCTTAAGTCCTTGAGTGATGTTTACTCTTTTCCTCATATCCCATAACTTAAATATTATGATGTAAAAATGAATAATCGCTAATTAATGATATAAATTCAATTTTGAAATTTTGTTTGTTTGGAGGGCTGAAGGGTAATACAATCAGTATTGTATTACCAGATGCTATTGAAATAGCCATGGACCTTACATTAAATAATGATTCTCTTTTTTGTTGTTGTTGTTGCTGTTTTTTTGAGATGTAGTTTCAATCTTGTTGACCAGGTTGGAGTGCAATGGTGCGATCTCAGCTCACAGCAACCTCCACCTCCCAAATTCAAGCAATTCTCCTGCCTCAGCCTCCCCAGTAGCTGGGATTACAGGCATGCACCACCACACCCAGCTAATTTTGTATTTCTAGTACAGACAGTGTTTCTCCATGTTGGTAAGGGTGGTCTCGAACTCCCAACCTCAGGTGATCCGCCTGCCTCGGCCTTCCAAAATGCTGGGATTACAGGCATGAGCCACCGCACCTGGCCAATGACACTCTTTAATCCAAGAGCTAGTGCATAAACCCTTAAATCTTAGGAACTACAAGACAGCTTAGAAATTTGTAAATATAGGGTTGGGTGCGGTGGCTCACACCTGTAATCCCAGCACTTTGGGAGGCCGAGGCAGGGGGATCATGAGGTCAAGAGATCCAGACCATCTTGGCCAACATGGTGAAACCCTGTCTCTATTAAAAATACAAAAAAAAAAAAAAAAAAAAAAAAGAAATCAGTAGACACAACCTATTTATTTTGATAGATTAATAAAATGGTTCCAGAAGAGCATAAATGGCATGTTTAATATCAAATTTAAAAGTTATTTGTAAACGGAATCCGTATTTCTCTGCTTTTATTTCTGTTCTTGGAGGAGCAGCCTAGGACAAATGTACAACACAAATCTCAAATCTCTTTTCAATGGCAATTTAGACTGATAAAACATGAAGTCATTTTTTTCAGACTTTATTTCTTAGAGCAGATTTAAGTTCACAGCAAAATTAAGAGAAAGGTACAGGCCGGGCATGGTGGCTCACACCTGTAATCCCAACAGTTTGGGAGGCTGAGGAGGGCGGATCATGAGGTCAGGAGATCGAGACCATCCTGGCTAACATGGTGAAACCGGGTCTCTACTAAAAATACAAAAAATTAGCCAGGCAAGGTGTTGGGTGCCTGTAGTCCCAGCTACTCTGGATACTGAGGCAGGAGAATGGTGTGAACTCGGGAGGCAAAGGTTGCAATGAGCCAAGATCGCGCCACTGCACTTTAGCCTGGGTGACAGAGTGAGACTCCATCTCAAAAAAAAAAAAAAAAAAAAAAAAAAAAAAACTAGAACAGTACAGAGATTTCCAATAGTCTCTCTCATTACCAACGTTGCTCACCAGTGGTACATTTGTTACAATTGGTGAACCTACATTAACACATCATCACCCATCACCCAAAACCCATAGTTCACATTAGGGTTTATTCCTGGTGTTGAGTTCCCTCACATTCTATGAGCTTGGACAATTGTATAATGATATGTATTTGTTATTACAACATCAAACAGTGTTTTCACTGCCCTAAAAATCCATGTTCCACCTATTCAGTTCTCCTCATCCCCACCTCCTGTGAACCACTGATCTTTTTACTGTCTCCATAGTTTTGCCCTGTCTTGAATGTAATATAGTTGAAATTATTACATATATAGCCTTCTCAGATATGCCCTTTCACTTACCTATATTCATTTAAGTTTCCTCCGTGTCTCTTCATGGCTTGATAGCTCTTTTTTCAGTGCTGAACAACATTCCATTATCTGGATGTACCACGGTTTACTTATTCATTCACCTACTTAAGGACATCTTGGTTGCTTTCAAGTTTTAACAATTATGAATAAAGCTGCTATAAAAACCTGCATGCAGGATTTTGTGTGAAAATATGTTTCCAGTTCCTTTGGGTAAATAATAAGAATAACTGCTGAGTCAAATGGTATGTTTAGTGTGATGAGAAATCACCAAGCTGTCTTTCAAAGTGACTGTACTATTTTTCATTCCCACCAGCCCTGATCATATGTTCCTGTTGCTTTATATTTTTGTCAGCATTTGGTGGTGTTAGTATTCTAGATTTGGACCATCCTAATAGGTATATACTGGTGTTCTGTTGTTTTAACTTGCAGTTCCCAATGGCATATGATTATGTGCATATTTTCATATGCTTATTTGCCATCTGTGTATCTTCTTTGATGAGGTGTCTGCTAAGGTCTTTGGTCAATTTTTAAATCAGGTTGTTTTCTTATTTTAAAAGTCCTTATTTTTAAAGTTATTTCAAGGTTTTAAATGTTCATAGTATATTTTGGGTAACAGCCCTTTATCATATATGTCTTTTGAAGACATTTTCTCCCAGTCAGTGACTTATCATTCTCTTGACACTGCCTTTCCCAGAGCAGAAGTTTTTATTCTTAATGAAGTCCATCTTATCAATTATTTCTTTCAGATACTCTGGTTTTGGTGTTGTATCTAAAAAGTCATCACCATACCCAATGTCATTTAGATTTTCTTCTATGTTATCCTCTAGGAGTTTCCTAGTTTCTCATTTTACATCTAGGTATACAATTTATTTTGAGTTAATTTTGGGGAAGGATGTGAAGTCTGTTTCCAGACTTATTTTTGCATGTTGATGTCCAGTTGCTCCAACACCACTCATTGAAAAGGCTATCTTTGCTCTGTTATATTGTATTTGCTCCTTTATCAAAGATAAGTTGACTACATTCACATGGGTCCACTAGAGTCATTTTTAAATTAGCCCTACACCCTCTAAGTACTTATAGTAGAAGAAAATTGATGGATTCTTGTCTGGGCAAAGAAATACATCTGTCTGAATACATGCCATGATCCTACATAGCTATTTCATTTTGAATGGTTTTTAAGTTCTCCAACCTATAATAGATGAGATGGAGAGAAAAAAGAAACAACAAAAAGAAGAAAGAAAAGGAAAGGAAAGGTAAAAAAGAAAGATAACTAATTACTTGGACACTGTGTTTTGTCAAAGACAACTCTTTTTCAAGGTTTTTACATTTAAAAGAAACATTTTTATATTATTGTCTAATTTTCTGTCTGCCAACTTCAATAGCAGAGTATTGCCAACAGAATTCGTAAGTAATGCAATACCAAAAGATATGCTTGTATTAGTCTGTTCTCACACTGCTAATAAAGACACATTTAAGATTGGGTTATTTATAATGGAAAGAGGTTTAATTGACTCACAGTTCTACATGGCTGGGGAGGCCTCACAATCATGGCGGAAGGTGAAGGAGGAGAAAGGCACATCTTACATGGCGGTAGGCAAGAGAGAGATCATGTACAGGAAAAATTCCCTTTATAAAACCATCAGATCTTGTGAGACTTCTTCACTACCATGAGAATAGAACAGGAGAAACTCACACCCATGATTCTATTACCTCCCACTGGGTCCCTCCCACGACATGTGGGGATTATTGCAATTCAAGGTGCGATATGGGTGGGGACCGAGAGCCAAACAATATCAATGCTTCCCTTGATAGGAAAAACCAAATTCATGAGTGGCGGGAACTGAACAATGAGATCACTTGGACTCGGGAAGGGGAACATCACACACCGGGGCCTATCATGGGGAGGGGGGAGGGGGGAGGGATTGCACTGGGAGTTATACCTGATGTAAATGACGAGTTGATGGGTGCAGCACACCAACATGGCACAAGTATACATATGTAGCAAACCTGCACGTTGTGCACATGTACCCTACAACTTGAAGTTTAATAATAATAAATA
The DNA here is from genome assembly GCF_047675955.1 of Chlorocebus sabaeus. NCBI lineage: Eukaryota > Metazoa > Chordata > Mammalia > Primates > Cercopithecidae > Chlorocebus > Chlorocebus sabaeus. The sequence continues at coordinate 19,369,687 of NC_132926.1, read as the reverse complement.
AATTAAAAAAAAAAAAAAACCAAATTCATTAGTATCCACATATCTAAAACTCCTTTGTGTGTTTGTTTAGAGGTAACAACAGTTAAATGATAAGCCTGCCCTAACTTCTAACTTTAAAGTTAAAACATTGTGTTTTCAAAACTCTCAAAGAGATTCACATATTTCTGCCCTCTAAAAGTTAAAATCTGTGTAAATTCAAATCAAGTAAGAGAAAAAGAAAAAATAATAGCAAATATTTTCTAACGACTTTTCCCAAAACAGAGATTTCTCAGTCTTACTATTCTCCCTGCTATTTCCTTACATAAAAAGTTATGATTTATACCCTAGCCTTCTTAGGGCATAATTATTCTAATGTCAACATTATCTATGGTGTGGATGGAACTGCTGTGTCAGACAACAGAAAAAAGGTTGAAAAAAGACAAATTTTGTGTTAAAATTAAAAATTGAAGATTTTTAAAAATTCATTTATCTAAAAATAATAGCCTCTTTGGACTATTGTGATATTACAAAAAATATATTGGTTCTTCATCCTGGTTTCATACAACTTCTAAAATCTGCAGAATGGCCAAAGTCATGTCTTTTTATGTGCTAATGCGTTGGCTGATGGTTGGCAGCCCCTAGCTAACTTCAGAATGGGGCAGGACACCAGAAGGACCAAAGCACGATTAGAAAGTTGGGACTTTCAGCCCCACCCGCAACCTCTGGGGATGGATTAGGGGTGGGTGAGGGGTTAAGTGAACCAAAGCAGCCAATGCTTTAATCAATCATGCCTAATTAATAAAGCTTCCAGCAAAACCAAAAGGACTAGATCTCAATGAGCTTTCAGATAGCCAAATGCATGGAAGTGCCTGGAGAGCGTCAACCCAAGAGGGCATGGGAGCTCCACATCCCTTCCTACATGCCTTGATCTATGCATCTCTTTGTCTATATTCTTTGTAATATTCTTTATAAGAAACTGGTAAATGTGTTTTCCTGAGCTCTGTTGAGTTCCTCTAGCAAATTAATCAAACTTAAAAAGGTGGTCACCACGGGAACCTCAATTTACAAGCTAGTCAGTCAGAAGCGCAGGAAAAACAAACTGAGGCTTGCTACTGGCATCTGAAGTTGGGGCAGTCTTGTAGGGACTGAGCTCTCAATCTCTGCAATCTATACAACCTCCAGGTAGATAGTGTCAGAACTGAATTGAATTAAAGGACACCGAGCGAATTAAAGGACACTGAGCTGGTATCCACTGCAGAATAAATTGCTTGCTGCTGGGGAGAAATCCACACACATCTGGTGTCAGAAGTGTTTCGTGAGAGTGTAGTGGAAGAAACTGAGTTTGTCTTTCCCTTTCAACTATATAAGTGCCCTCAGATGTTCCTAATTCACTGGTAATTAAACATTTGCAGAATGTGTATATAGTTGCACCGCAAATAATCTTTGCACTATCTTTAAGTCTAGTTCAACCAGTTTTCTGAATGTTATTCATCAATGTATCACAGCACCTATCACTTCAGGGAAAAAATACTTGGTAGAGTGTAAAAATTATTTCTTTAACAGATAGTATCAGACTTATTTGTATAGAGGAAAACAAATTTTTAGGAAAACACCTTGATAAGAAAGTGAGTTGGGAGAAAATGCATGTGGTTATAAGTTGGCAAAAGTCAAGACAGTAGAAGAAATAGCTAAAATGTTCTGCACTAAAAATAAATAGAACTCCAATGGTGGGGAAAGTGAGAGAACAAAGAAGAGAGGATGAAGGGCAAGGTGGCCAAGAAACACAACCAGGGAGTCTGGAGCTCAATTTACAGAAATAGCTACAGGAGTTCCACAAACAGGAATTTCTTACAGTGAATTTTAAATTGTATGTGCTACTTTGCTGCAAAATTCTCCATATTGTCAAAAATTCAGGAAAACCTTGACACAAAATGTTATAAAATAAGTGGTTTGGTGAAAGTAACGGGAAAAGCCAATTTCTTCATCTGGGTCCATGTGGTGTGAAACAGAGACAGAGACAGAATGGCCAGATGGTCCCAAAACTGACAATTTGTCAGAAAGTCTCGCTTAATCATATGGAAAACCTAACACAGTGGCTGGTGTATAGTAGCTGCTCAATACATATTTGATCAGAATTAATGAATGAATTCATTAGGCACCAGTGATTTTGAGATGCCCCTTGAGAACCATGAACATCTTCTCTCAGGTAGCCATATAGTTACTAGGGTATTAAAATGAGGTTTCAAGCAATCTAACTGAAATTATATACATCAATAAAACCTTTGTTAATGTCTAGCTTATATTTACATTAATATCTAAGACTTTTGAATATTAAAGTTTTAAGAGTAAATACTACTATGTGGGTATTTTTTCAAACCTTAAAGTATCCTATTTTCCTCTCTTTTAATTACTTATTGTACAGAGAATCAAGAGGCTTTTAAAATCACTTTCAAAAATAAAATTCCAAGGAATAATTTACAACTATAGGAAGAAAAACAGCTTATAGACACTCAAGTTAAACCAAAATCTTCTCTATCCATGCCGATTTCAAAATATTAAAGTGTTGAACATGACAAATTGCCTCAAAATGTAGTGCCTTAAAACAATAAATATGTATGATGCTATGACTTGAATATTTGTCCCCTCCAAAGCTCATAGAAATTTAATCCCCGGTATGGCAGTATTGAGCAGTAGAGCTTTGAAGAGGTGATTGCATCTTGAGGGCCCTGCCCTCATGAATGGATTGATCTATTCATGGATTAATAGGTTAATGAATTAATGGGTTATCATGGGAAGGGACTGCTGGCTTTATAAGAAGTAGAGTCCTGAGCTACCACCCTCAGTCCCCTCTCCATGTGTGGCCCTGTGCTGTCTCAGGACTCTGCAGACTTCCTACTAGAAAGAAGGCCCTCACCCAATATGGACTTCTCAGCATCTATAACTCTTACGTTTCTGTATAAATTACCATGTTTCAGGAGTTTTATTGTAAGCAACAGACAAATGGACTAAGACATTACTTCACATTTTCTGTAGATGGGATGTGGCGCTACTTAGCCCAGTGATTCTGGCTCAGGGTTTCACATGAGGCTGCTGTCATGGCCTCAACTGAAGATACACTTTTATGAAAGTTTGAATGGCGCTGGAGAATCTGCTTAAGATGGTTCATTCACATAGGTGAGAAGTTGGTGCTATCTCTTGACAGAAGGACAAGTTTCTTGATGCACAGACCTCTCCACAGCACTGCTTGAGTGTTCTCATGACAAGGGGGCCAACTTCCACCAGAAGAAGTGAATAATCAAAAGAGATGAAGGTGGATCTCCCATGTCTTCATGAACACTCTTGGAAGTGACACAACATTACTTCTATCACATTTTATTCATTAGAGGCAAATCACAAAGTCCAGCCCATACTCAAGAGAAGGGAAGTTAAGCTTTGATATGGTTTGGTTTGGTGTCCCCACCCAAATCTCATCTTGAATTGTAATGCCATCATCTGCACTTGTCTCCTGGGAGGCACCCAGTGGGAGGTAACTGAATCATGGCGGCAGTTTCCCCAAGGCTTTTCTTGTGATAGTGAGTGAGTTCTCAGGAGATCTGATGATATTATAAGTGTCTGGCATTTCCCCTGCTGGCATGCATTCTCTCTCCTGCCGCCCTGTGAAGAGGTGATAATTATAAGTTTCCTGAGGCCTCCCAGCCATGCAGAACTGTGAGTCAATTAAACCTTCTCTTTATAAATTACCCAGTCTCAGGTATTTCTTCATAGCAGCATGAGAATGAACTAATACAGCAAATTGGGACTAAAGGAGTGGGGTGCTGCTATAAGGATACCCAAAAATGTGTAAGTGATTTTGGCACTGGGTAATAGGCAGAGATTGGAGCAGTTTGGAGGGCTCAGAAGAAGACAGGAAAATGTGGGAAAGTTTGGAATTTCCTAGAGACTTGGTGAATGGTTTTGACCAAAATGCTGATAGTGGTATGGACAACAAAGTCCAGGCTAAGGTGGTCTCAGATGGAGATGAGGAATTTCTTGAGAACTGGAATAGAGGTAACTCTTGTTGCATTTTAGCAAAGAGACTGACATCATTTTGCCCTTGCCCCAGAGAACTGTGGAGCTTTGAACTTGAGAGAGATGATTTATGGTACCTGGTGGAAGAAATATCTAAGCAGCAAAGCCTTCAAGAGAAAGCAGAGCATAAAAGTTTGGAAAATTTGCAGCCTGATGATGCAGTAAAAAAGAAAAATGTAGTTTCTGGGGAGAGATTCCAGCTGGTTGCAGAAATTTGCATAAGTAACGAGGAGCCAAATGTAAATAAAACAATGGGTAAAATGTCTACAGTGCACATCAGAGGTCTTCAAGGCAGCCCCTCCCATCACAGAGTAGGAGGCTTAAGAGGAAAAAATGGTTTCATGGGTCTAGCCCTGGCCATGCTGCTTTGTGCAGTCTCAGAACTTGCTGCCCTGCATTCTAGTTATGGCTAAAAGTGGCCAACGTACGCTCAGACCATTGCTTCAGAGGGTACAAACCCCAAACCTTGGTGTCTCACATGTGGTGTTGGGACTGCAGGTGCACAGATGTCAAGAACTGATATTTGGGAACCTCTGCCTAGATTTCAGAGGATATACGTAAATGCCTGGATGTCTAGGCAAAAGTTTGCTGCTGGCCAGGTGCAGTGGCTCATGCCTGTAATCCCAGCACTTTAGGAGGCCAAGGCAGGTGGATTACTTGAGGTCAAGAGTTCAAAACCAACCTGGTTACCATGGTGAAACCCAGACTCTACTAAAAATACACAAAACAAAGTTAGCAGGCCACAGTGGCACATGACTGTAATGCCAGCTACTTGGGAGGCTGAAGTGGGACAATCATTTGAACCTGGGAGGTGGAAATTGCAGTGAACCAAGTTAGTGACACTGCACTCCAGCCTGGGTGACAGAGTGAGACTTCATCGAAAGAAGAAGGAGGAGGAGGAGGAGGAGGAAGAGGAGGAGGAGGATGAGGAGGAGAAGAAGAAGGAGGAGGAGAAGGAGGAGGAGGAGAAAGAGCTTGCTGCAGGGACAGAGCCCCCATGGAGAATCTCTGCTAGGGCAGTGAAGAAGGGAAATGTGGGGTTGGAGCCCCCACACAGAGTCCTTACAGGGCCACTGCCTGGTGAAGCTGTGAGAAGAGGGCCACCATCCTCTAGGCCCCAGAGTGATAGATCTATCTGTAGTTTGCACCATGTGCCTGGAAAAGTCACAGACATTCAATGCCAGCCTGTGAAAGCAGCTGGGAAAGGGGCTGTACCCTGCAAACCCACAAAGGCAGAGCTGCCCAAGGCCATGGGAGCCCACCTCTTGCATCAGCATGACCTGGATGTGAGGCATGCAGTCAAAGGAGATCAGGCTGGAACTTTAAGGTTTAATGACTGCTCTAGTAGATTTTGGACTTGCATGGGGCCTGTGGCCCCTTTGTTTTGGCCAATATCTCCCATTTGGAATGAGTGTATTTACCCAATGCTTGTACCCCATTGTATCTAGGAAGTAACTAACTTGCTTTTGATTTTACAAGCTCATAGTGAGAAGGGACTTGCCTTGTCTCAGATGAGAGTTTGGACTCAGACTTTTGAGTTAATGCTGGAACGAGTTAAGACTTTGGGGGACTGTTAGAAGGGTATGATCATGGTTTGAAATGTGAGGATATGAAATTTGAGAGGGGCCAGGGGAGGAATTATATGGTTTAGGTTTGTGGACCCACCCAAATTTCATCTTGAATTTTAATCCCATAATCCCATGTGTCTTGGGAAGGACCTGGTGGGAGGTAATTGAATCATGGTGGCAGTTTCCCCCATGCTGTTCTCATGATAGTGAGTGAGTTCTCATAAGATCTGATTATTTTGTAAGCACCTGACATTTCCCCTGCTGACACTCATTCTCTCTCTCCTGCTGCCCTGTGAAGAGGTACCTTCTGCCATTATTGTAAGTTTCCTGAGGCCTCCATAGCCATGCAGAATTGAGAGTCAATTAATCCTCTTTTCTTTATAAATTATCTAGTCTTGGGTATTTCTTCATAGCAACATGAGAACGGACTAATATGGACTCCATCTTTTTAAGAGAGGAGTGTCAAAGATTTGTGACTATATTTTAAAACCACCTGTTATTATCAGTCAAAAAGTTATATTTTTTTAAAATATTGTTCTTCAATTAAACAAGGCAATTTAACCATTTGATATCCTGCTATTTGTAATATTACTATAGTAAGTCATTCTTGGACCAGGAAGAAGGTTTCCTTAGAGAAGAAAGGAGTAGAAAAAGGAAGAGGAGAAGGAGATGGAATAAGAGGAAGAGGAATCAGAAAGAGAAGGTGAAAAAGAAAGATCGGGACGGAAGGAGAAAAAAACAGGAGGGGGAAGAGGAAAAGAAACAGCCCTTATCGTCCATGCTGTATAGTTCACATGTTTTCTTATTGCTCTGACTGGGTCATGTGTCATTCCTGATTTGATCACTGTATCAAGGAAATTCTATGTCTTACTGGGCAGACCCAAGGCACATAGGCACATAACCATTCCTGGTCTAGGATAGATTCAACACGTTGGAAGCATATGGACTCAAGGGGAAGAAGCGTGAGGTACCAGAGGAATCAGAGTTGTGGTTACCTAAAGCATGAGTTGATTCTAGGTAGCCAAAAACAGATATTCACTGACAGACGTCATTTAATTTAAAAATATATATATATGTATATGTATATACACACACACATATATATATGTGGTGTGTGTGTGTGTATGAATTAATCACCCCGACACCTAATTGAGGAATATAGGAATTTAAAAGTGAAAAAGGGGTAAAATCTTAGAAGGAAAGGGGACATGAGCATAAAGATATGTATTTTTTAAAAAATACATTTATTCAAAAGGGATTTGTAAGTCAAACATATATTTTTTAAATCTATACCTCATTAATAAAAAATGACCATGTTACAATGTCTCAAAGCTATGCAAAGCAAATAATATTAATTTTGAAAGATTAGGTATCTCACCACACATGGGGTGGTCAGAATGAAAAGATGAAAATGAGATTGAGTTCAGCATGAATAAAATAAAGACTGGGGAAGAACTGCTCTAGTCTAGGGACATGACCAGGCAAGTTTCAGTGGCTCTCATTATAGAAATGGATGAATCAAGTTATCATTACCAGATATTCTTGAATAACTGATTAATCTACTAATCCTTATTGCTCTTATTATGTGCTTATCAAATAACTATGCAATATTTGGCTTCCCTGTAGCTTGCTCTATAAGAAAAAGAATATCTGGCAGCCTCCTTTAATATTACTCTTTCTGAATTAATCAACTGGCATCCTGGTAAGATTCGTGTGAATGTGTCGCATGAGTGGTGCAAGGTCAGGATAATCAGATCCATGCTTGTCTGTGTCTTTCCTCAAATGTCAGACTTTTATTGACACTATCTCAATCATAAAAGCTACGAGCTACATGGAGTTCCCAAGGAGGCAGTTCTCCTTAGTAATTCCCACTCACTTGGTAATTAGAGCTGTGGGCATACTGGCTCAAGCCACTCCACAAGTCAGTCAATATTGCCAACCATACATGATAGTATACTTAAACAATATGTAAGTGTTATAGATTAAACATTCCACAACAAACTAAGTGACATTTAACATCAAGAGAAAAGGGATAGCAAAAAAAAAAAAAAAAAAAAAAAAAAAAAGTTAACAGACCAGTTCATAGACAGTGATATAGGCCAAAAGAATATCCCGATCTGGCCCAGGTGGTCGCTGGTCTTTCACGGTACAGTCTTTGATGTGGACAGAGCCTTTGGTGGCAGATGCCAGTTGCTTATCATGACTGTTAGAAAGACAGTGTCTGTTAAGACAGTCATTTTGAGCTGCTGAAGTCCTACTCTTTTTATTTCCCTAGAATCCTCTGGCGAGGACTGACAGTGAAAGAGTGTACTTTGTCCTTATCTGGTTGGGTCCAGTCTTTATTGATCAAGCAAAACATCTAGTCCCGGTTGGCAAGGTGCCTTTTGAAATGTAAGATTGAGTCTTTTTCTAAGATGGAGTTACTTATGTCAATGGTGCTCTATACAATGAGGTTCTCTCATATCATTCAACCCTGAAAGACTGACATACTCTGTATTTTAAGTAAAATATGCTCTGCCTGCTGTCCTCAGTTACAATAAAATACAACAGTGCTACCTCTGGGTAGCCAGTCAGGCAACCTCTGTAAAAATCCCATATAACTGTATTCCCTTTTCAACTTTCATTAAGGATTAGTATCAATGAGTATTGCTGTTTGCCTTATGCAGCAGATATGCATTAATCAGATGGCATTACTGTGGTCATCCTTGAATTTACTCATTCCTCCCCCCTGATGGTAATATGAGTAGCACTTCCATCTACAGCATAAAGACCTAGAGGCAAGACTATTGTGTTGTCCCTTTTCTCATCCTTCTGTTTTTATACTGAGAATTTGTTCCAGATTTGAGTTCAGTCCCTGAAGTCTAAGAGAACCATCATTTTTAGTCAGAAAACTGTCTTTGCCACTTCATAGTTTAAAAAAAGAAAAGAAAAGGAGGCAGGTGCACTTTTGATACAATGGCAGCCTGGCAGACGCAAATTCCAGAGGGAATCCAGACGCAGATTCCAGAGGGCAGGCACCCTGTTTCTGACCACCCTCTTCATCTGCACTCCCATACCTAACAGGCAGTGGATCGGGATGCACTGGTGGCTACTGCCCACCATTGCACACCAATCAGAACATGATCCGCTGCCTGCAGATCAGGGTGGAAAACCACTACTGGCTGTCCACACCCTATTGACCCTGGAGCAGCAGCATGGCCATGCTACTGCAGTGTGCAGGGCAGAAGCTATGGAGGCCATGAAGGTGGCCAATATTTCCAAGGTCCCCCAACATAGATCTGTTGTAGACAAGATTGACCATCTCAATGTCATCCAGAAATGGTCCTAACTCCGTGTCATTACCTTTTGATTTTATACATGACGAGGCTGCCCCATTGTTACCGGGTACCAGAACTAAAAAAACTATAACTTATATAAAGATGTGAGCCTTTAGACCAGATTCTTATTTAAACAAACAAATATAAGCATCGTGGTCTGCATATAGAATATTTGGACTCTAAACTTCTCAATACTTAAAAGTCTAATTATTCTCCTACTGTGTTTCTTGTTTCTTTAGCCTGATATGCAGATGGGGATTTCCTGAGTCACAGATAATGTAACACATATTTTGAATGAAAGTTTTAATAAAGCCACTGGTATGGTTAGACATTGTGTCCCCACCCAAATCTCATTTTGAATTGTAATCCCCAGGTGTTGAGGGAGAGACCTGGAGGGAAGTGATTGGATCACAGAGGCAGTTTCCCCCAAGCTGTTCTCATGATAGTGAGTGAGTTCTCAAGAGATCTGATGATTTTATAAGGGGCTCTTCCCCCTTCTCTCTCTCCTCACTCTCTCCTGCCACCTCATGAAGAAGCTGCCTGCTTCCCCTTCCACCATGATTGGAAGTTTCCTGAGGCCTCCCCAGCCATGTGAAACTGTGACTCAATTAAACCTCCTTTGTTTATAAATTATCCAGTCTCAGGTAGTATCTTTATAGCAGTGTGGGAACAGCCTAATACAGCCACAAACTGTAAGTTGGGTTCTTTGCTTAAGTATGAGATACTTGATGGGGACTTTATTATGCAATATTAATTTGCTTACCTTCTTAAACTTAGATGGAAATATGAGCTTTTTTATTTAAACATACTCCTAAAAACAACATTGTCTTCTGGGATTTGACTACTAAAAGTGAACATTTAAAAGTAAAAGATATTCTCAGAACTATTTTTTTAAAACGGAGAAAAAAGTGACATTTCAAGAAGAACCTTTGGATATTTTCAGATAAGCAAACTTCTTATCTTCTCATGATTTGCATTTTAATCTCTAAATGAAGGGGATTAGGGAAGGTGGAGCAAGATGACCAAATAGAATCCTTCAGCATTCCCACAGGAACACCAAATATCCATGCAAGCAAACACCTTCATAAGAATCAAAAAAAGCAGGTAGTCACAGTACCTGGTTTTAACATAATAACAAGGAAAAAGGCATTGAAGAGGGTAACACAGACAGTCTTGCACTGTAACACATTCTCCAACTCCAGGCAGGGCAGCATGGAGAAAGGATCCACGGGCTCAGGGAAGAGAAAGTGAAGTGAGGGTGGGTTTTAGCTTTGAAACTCAGAGCCGCCCAGTCACAGTGGAATACAACACAGGGCAGAATTCTGCCAGTGCCAACTGAGGGAGCATTTAGACCAGACAGTCATGGATCAGAGGGGACTCCTCTGCCCTAGCAAGAGAAACTCACTTCCTGGCCAACTTCACCACTGACTGACTAAAGTGACCCAGGGCTCTGGATAAATCTGAGTGGCAGTTGGGCCATAAGGACTGCAGTCCCTGTGGAAGCCCTGGTGCTGCAGTGGACTTGCAACAACAGTTGCAGTGGCCATGATAGTGCCTGAATTACCCCTCCCCCAACTCCCAGCAATGCAGCTCTGTAGCAACTCCTTTTACTTGGGGGAAGGAGAAGTAAGAGTACAGAGCACTTTGTCTTGCAACTTAGGTACCAAATCAGCCACAGTAAAACAAAGCACCAGGTATATTCCTGAAGACCCCAGTTTCATTTGTTTGCTCCTGGATGGCATTTCTAGATACAACTTCAGCCAGAAGGGAATCCACTGCCCTGATGACAGCTACGCAGTCCCAGCAGGATTCACTAACTGCTGACTAAAGGGGGCTTAGGCTTTGAGTAAATATCTGTGACAGCCAGACAGTGGTGGCCTCAGGCCCTGGGTGAACTCTAGTACTATGCTGGTCTGGAAAGCCATGGGCTTCAGGTGTGACTCAACATGATGACAGCTGTGGTAGCCACAAGAGTGCCTGTGTCATCCTACCCACAACTCCAAAGACAGAATAAAAACTCCCTCATGGAGAAATACTACTTCTGATTGGGGAGAACAGAGGAAAGAGAATGACAGACTTTGCCTGATAACCCAGGGAATTCTCCTTTTATCTTCCCCAAGTCTACCAAGTCTGTGTATCCAAGAGTTCACAAGAGTTGTAGTGTTCCTGGGCTTAGAGAATCCTCTCATGTGAAAATGCTGCAGGGACCACAGGCTTAGGTCACAACACTTAGTCCCCTTTGAATTATTGGACAGCCCTCTAAACAAGGACAAATATAAACACACTCAGACTGCAAAGATTGACATAAAAATCTGACTTTTCAATGCCCAGACATTGACAAATGTTCTCAGGGATCAAGAACATTCAGGAAAACATGACCTCACCAAATGAACTAAATAGGGCATCTGTGACCAATCCTGGAGTGATGACAAAAGATCAATCCTGGAGTGACGATATGTGACCTCTCACGCAGGGAATTCAAAATAGCTGTTTTGAGGAAGCTTAATGAACTCAAGATAGCACAGAAAAAAAATTAGAATTCTATTATACAAATATAACAAAGAGATTGAAATAATATTTTAAAAAATCAAGCAGAAAATTCTTGAACTAAAAAATTCAATTAACAAACTAAAATACGCATTAGAGTCTCTCAATGGCAGAATTGCTTGAGCAGAAGAAAAAAATTAATGAGCTTGAAGACAGGCTATATATGAATACACAATCAGAAGAGAAAAATAAGAATTAAAAAGAACGAAACACATATACAAGATTCAGAAAATAGTCTCAAGGAGGCAATTCTAAGAGTTATTGGCCTTGAAGAGAGAGAATTGGGTAGAAAGTATATTCAAGAAAATAATAACAGAGAATGTTTCAAACCTGGAGAAAGACGTGAATACCCAGATACAAAAAGGTCAAAGAACACCAGGCAGATTCAACCCAAATAAGACTATTTCAAGTCATATAACAGTCACCATCATAAGTCAAAGACAAAGAACAAATTCTAAAAGGAGCAAGAGAAAAAAAAATAACATATAAATGAGCTCTGATAACACTGGCAATCAACTTCTCAGAGAAAGTCTTATGAGCTAGGAGGAAGTGGGATGACATAGTCAAAGTGCTGAAGGAAAAACACCTTTCAACCTAGAATATCTACCAAATATTATCCTTCAAACATGAAGAAGTAAAGAGTCTTCCAGACAAAAAAAAAAATGACAGATTTTTTTTTCAACACCAGACCTCTCTTTAAAAAAAAAAAAACTAAAGGAAGGTAGTCAATCTGAAAGAAAAGAACATTAATAGCAACAAGAAATCATCTGAAGTTATAAAACTCACTGGTAAAAGTAAGTACACAGACAAATACAGAATATTCTAACAGTGTAACTGCAGTATGTAAACCACTCATATCTTTAAATAAAAGATAAACCCATCAAAAATAATAACTACAATTTTTTAAAAGAGATAGACAATATAAAAAGATAAAAGAGAAAACAAAAACTCAAAAATCAGGGAGGGGATGATGGAATTTAAAGTGTGAAGTTTTTTAGTTTTCTCTTTGTTTGATTTTTTATTTTCTTTGTGATCAGAGTTAAATTGTCATCGGTTTAAAATAATTGGTTATAAGGGATTATTTGTAAGCCCAATTTATGGTAATCACAAAATAAACTTCTACAATAGATACACAAAAAATAAAAAGCAAGAAAATAAAACACACTACCAGAGAAAATCACTTTTGCAAAAAGGAAGGCACGAAGAAGGAATAAAGGAAGAGAGTACCATCAAAACAACCTGAAAACAAATTTCAAAAATGGCCATATTAAGTCTTTAAATACCAATAATAACATTGAATGTTTGAATGTCCAATTAAAAACATAGAGTGTGGTTAATGGATTAAAAAATAAGACTTAACTTTATGCTCTTTGTTGCCTACAAGAAATCCACTTCATCTAAAAAGGCACAAATGGACTGAAATAGAAGGAATGTAAAAAAAAAATCCATGCAAATGGAAACCAAAAAGGAGTAGAAGTAGCTATACCTGTATCAGATAAAATAGATTTCAAGACATAAAGTGTATAAAGAGACAAAAGGTCACTAATAATGATAAAGGGGTCAAATCAGCAAAACAATATAATTATTGTAAATATGTATGCATTCAATGCTGGAGCACCCATACATACAAAGCAAACATTATTAGAACTAAAGAAAAAGATAAATTCCAATATAGTAATGCCCCAACACTCAATTTTTAGCAATGCACAGGTTATCGAGACAGAAAATCAAGGATACAACAAACTTAAACTGTAATATAGACCAAATGGACATAATAGATACTTACGGAACATATATTTAACAGCTGCAGAATACAAGTCCTTCTCCTCAGCACATAAAATATTCTCAAGGATAGACCATATGTTAGACAACGAAACAATTATCAAAAAATTTTTTTAAATTATAGTCATATCAAGTAGTTTTTCTTACTGCAATGTAATAAAACTAAAAGTCAATAACAAGAGGAACTTTGAAATTATGAAACACATAGAAATTAAACAGTATTTTTCAAATAAACATTAGGTCAATGAAAAAATAAGAAGGAAATTTTAAAAATCAAGCTATAAAAGAAAATTGAAACACAACATACAAAAGCTATAAGATAGAGCAAAAGCTGTACTAAGAAATTTATAGCAATAAATGCCTATAAGAGGGAAAATTAAGAAGGAAATTTAAAAAATCATACTATAAATAAAAATTAAAGAAAATTTTTTTAAAAACGTAATAAATGAAAATGTAAACACAACATACCAAAACCTATGGGATACAGCAAAAGCCTTACTAAGAGAGAAGTTTCTAGCAATAAATGCCTACATCAAAAAAAAACAGAAAAACTTTAAATAAACATCTTAAAGAACTAGAAAAGCAAGTGCAAACCAAACTCAAAATTAGAAGAAGAAAAAAAATGAAGATCAGAGCAGAAATAAGTGAAATGGACACTAAAATAACAATAACAAAATAACAAAAGATCAACAGGATAAAAAGTTGGTTTACTGGGGTAAACAAAACTGACAAATCTTTATCCATACCAAGGGAAAAAAAATAGAAGACCCAAGTAAATAAAATCAGAGATGAAAAGGGAGATATTATAACTGATACCACAGAAATTTAAAGGATCATTAGAGACTATTAAGCAATTATATGCCAGTAAATTGAAAAAAAACTTAGGAGAAATAAATTCTTAGATACACACAACCTACCGACATTGAACCATAAAAAAAAAATCTAAAACTTGAATAGCCCAATAACAGGTTACAACCTAGAAGCTGTAATAAAAGGCTCCCATTAAAACAAAAAAAGTTCAGGACCTGATTGTTTCACTGCAAGAACTAATATCATTTGACTCAAACTATTCCAAAAACATGAGGGGAAGGGAATACTTTGAAACTCATCCTACACGGTCAGTATTACCCTGATACCAAAACCAAAGACACAACAACAAGAAAGAAAATTTCAGACCAATATAGTTGGTAAACATAGATGCAAAAATATTCAACAAAATACTAGCAAACCAAATTCAATGACACACTAAAAAGATCATTCACCATGATCAAGTGGGATTCATCTCAGTGATACAAGGATGGGTCAACATAGGCAAATCAATAAATGTGATACATCACATCAACAAAATGAAGGACACAAACAATATGGTCATTTCAATAGATGCCAAAAAAGCATTTGATAAAATTCAACATACTATCTTGATAAAAACTTTCAACAAACTGGATATAGATGGAACATGGTGCAACATGATAAAAGTCATATATGACAAACCCACAAAGAGTATCACATTGAATGAGGAAAAGACCCTCTTGTAAGATCTGAAGCAAGACAAGGATGCCAACTTTCACCATTGTTATTCAACATAGTACTGGAAGTCCTTGCTAGAGAAATCAGACAAGAGAAAGAAACAAAGAGCATCAAAATTGAAAAAAAAAAACAAAACATCAAATTATCCATGTGTGCAGACAATCTGACATTATATTTAGAAAAACGTAAAGATCCCATCAAAAAGAAACCATTAGAACTGGTAAATAAACACAGTAAAGTTGAAGGACACAAAATCAATGTGCAAAAATCTGTAGTTTTTGTATACGTCGACAGTAAATCATCTGAAAAAGAAACCAAAAAAGTAATCCCATTTATGATAGCTACGAATAAGATAAAATACTTGGGATTTAACTTAACCAAAGAAGTGAAATATCTGTACAATGAAAACTGCAAAACACTGATGAAAGTAATTAAAGAAGAAACAAAAAAATGAAAAATATTCCATGTTGATAAGTTGGAATAATCAATATTGTTAAAATCTCCATATTACTCAATCTACAGATTCACACAGTCTCTATCAAAACAACAACAATATTCTGCACAGAATTTTTTAAATCATAAAATATGTATAGAACCACAAAAGACATTCAATAGCCAAAGCAATCCTGAGCAAAAAGAAAAAAGTTAGAAGTGTCACATTACTTAACTTCAAATAATACTACAAAGCTATCGTAACCAAAACAACTTGGAACTGGCATTTAAAACAGACACACAGACCAATGGAATAGAATAGAGAACCCAGAAATAAATCCATGAATTTACATTTGTAATAGTCCATTTTCACACTGTGGAATTATACGGTTTGACTCTATGCCCCACCTATATTTCATCTTGATTTGTAATCCACATAATCCCCACAATCCCCACATGTGGAGGGAGAGACCTGGTAGGAGCTGATTGCATCATGGGGGCAGTATCCCTCATGCAGTTTGCATGATAGAGAGTGAGTTCTCATGAGATCTGATGGTTTTATCAGCATCTGACATTTCCCCTGCTTTCATTCTCTCTCTCATCTGCCCCCTGCTTTCCCTTCATGCCTCCCCAGCCATGCAGAACTGTGAGTCAATTAAACCTCTTTTCCTTATGAATTATCCAGTCTCCTGAATACAGCACACCAATGGGTCTTGACTCTTTATCCACTTTGCCAGTCTGTGTCTTTTAATTGGGGCATTTAGCTCATTTACATTTAAGGTTAATATTGTTATGAGTGAATTTGATCTATGATGCTAGCTGGTTATGTTGCCGTTAGTTGATGCAATTTCTTCATAGTGTTGATGGTCTTTACAATTTGGTATGTTTTTGAAGTAGCTGGTACAGGTTTTTCCTTTCCATATTTAGTGCTTCCTTCAGGAGCTCTTGTAAGGCAGGCCTGGTGGTGACAAAATCTCCCAGTATTTGCTTGTCTGTAAAGGATTTTATTTTTCCTTTGCTTATGAAGATTAGCTTGGCTGGATATGAAATTCTGGGTTGAAAATTCTTTTCTTTAAGAATGCTGAATATTGCCCGCCCCCGCTTCTGGCTTGTAGGGTTTCTGCAGAGAGATCCACTGTTAATCTAATAGGCTTTCCTTTCTGGGTAACCCGACCTTTCTCTCCATCTGTCCTTAACATTTTTTCCTTCATTTCAACCTTGGTGAATCTAATGATTACGTGTCTTGGGGTTGCTCTTCTTGAGGAGTATCTTTGTGGTATCCTCTGTATTTCCTGGATTTCAGTGTTGGCCTGTCTTGCTAGGTTGGGGAAGTTCTCCTGGATAATATCCTGAAGAGTGTTTTCCAAGTTGGTTCCATTCTCCCTGTCACTTTCAGGTACACAAATCAAACGTAGGTTTAATCTGTTCACATAGTCCCATATTTATCAGAGGCTTTGTTCGTTTCTTTTTACAATTTTTTCTCTAATCTTGTCTTCATGCTTTATTTCATTAAGTTGATCTTTGATCTCTGATATTCTTTCTTCTGCTTGATCAATTCTGCTATTGATACTTGTGTATGCTTCACGAAGTTCTTGTGCTGTGTTTTTCAGCTCCATCAGGTCATTTTGTTCTTCTCTAAACTGGTTATTCTATTTAGCAGTTCCTGTAATGTTTTACCAAGGTTCTTAGCTTCCTTGCATTGGATTAGAACATGCTCTTTAGCTCCGAGGAGTTTGTTATTACCCACCTTCTGAAGCCTACTTCTGTTAATTCGTCAAACTCATTCTCCAGTTAGTTTTGTTCCAATGCTGGTGAGGAGTTGTGATCCTTTGGAGGAGTAGAGGCATTCTGGTTTTTGGAATTGTCAGAGTTTTTACACTGATTTTTCCTCATCTTTGTGGATTTATCTACCTTTGGTCTTTGATGTTGGTGACCATTGGATGAGGTTTTTGTGTAGATATTCTTTTTGTTGATGTTGATGGTATTCCTGTTTGTTAGTTTTCCTTATAACAGTCAGTCCCCTCTGTTCCAGTCTGCTGGAGTTTGCTGGAGGTCCACTCCAGACCCTGATAGACTGGGTATCACCAGCAGAGGCTGCAGAAGAGCAAAGATTGCTGACTGTTCCTTCCTCTGAAAGCTTCATCCCAGAGGGACATCCACCAGATGCCAGTTGGAGAACTCCTGTATGAGGTGTCTCCCACTCAGGAGTCATGGGGGTTAAGGACCCACTTGTGGAGCCAGTCTGTCACTTAGCAGAGCTTGAGAACTGTAATGGGAGATCTGCTGCTCTCCTCAGTGCTGGCAGGCAAGAGTGTTTAAGTCTGCTGAAGCTGCACCCACAGCTTCCCCTTCCCCCAGGAGCTCTGTCCCAGGGAGATGGGAGTTTTATCTATAAGCCCCTGACTGGGGCTGCTGCCTTTCCTTCAGAGGTGCCCTGCCCAGAGAGGAGGAATGTAGAGAGGCAGTCTGGCTACAGTGGGTTTGTCGAGTTGTGGTGGGCTCCACTCAGTTTGAACTTCCTGGTGGCTTTGTTTACACTGTGAGGGGAAAACTGCCTACTCAAGCCTCAGTAATGCCAGATGTCCCTTCCCCAAACCAAGCTGGAACATCCCAGATTGCCTTCAGACTGCTGTGCTGGCAGTAAGAATTTCAAGCCAGTGGATCTTAGCTTGTTGGGCTCTGTGGGGGTGGGATCCGCTAAGCAACACCACTTGGTTTCCTGGCTTCAGGCCCCTTCCAGGGGAGTGAATGGTTCTGTCTTGCTGTTGTTCCAGGTGCCACTGGGGTATGAAAAAATCTCCTGTAGCCACCTCGGTGTCTTCCCAAATGGCCACCCAGCTTTGTGCTTGAATCCCAGGGCACTGGTGGTGTAGGCAACTGAGGGAATCACCTGGTCTGCAGGTTGTGAAGACAGCAGGAAAAGTGTAGTATCTGGACCAGAATGTACCCTCCCACATGGCACAGACCCTCACAGCTTCTCTTACTAGGAGAGGGAGTTCCCCAACCCTTTGTGCTTCCTGGGTGAGGCAACGCCCAACCCTGCTTCATCTTGCCCTCCGTGGGCTTCATTAACTGTCTAACTAGTACCAATGAGATGAGCCGGGTACCTCAATTGGAAAGGCAGAAATCACCTGCCTTCTGCAACTCATCTCACAGGGTGCTACAGACTGAAGCTGTTCCTATTCAGCCATCTTGCCAGCCACACCTCAAAGACATGCATATGCTCAAAATAAAGGGATGAAGGAAGATTTACCAAGCAAAGCAAAAAAAAAAAAAAAAAAAAAAAAAAAAGCAGGGATTGCAATCCTAGTCTCTGATAAAATAGACTTTAAACCAACAAAGATCAAAAGAGACAAGGCCATTACATAATGGTAAAGGGATTAATACAACAAGAACTAACTATCCTAAATATACATGGAAGCAATACAGGAGCACCCAGATTCATAAATCAAGTTCTTAGAGACCTACAAAGAGACTTAGACTCCCACACAATAATAGTGGGAGACTTTAACACCCCACTGTCAATATTAGACAGATCAATGAGACAGAAAAGTAACAATGATATTCAGGACTTGAATTCAGCTCTGGACCAAGGGGACCTAATACACATCTACAGAACTCTCCACCCCACATCAGTAGAATATACATTCTTCTCAGCACCACATCACACTTATTCCAAAATTGACCACATGATTGGAAGTAAAACACTCCTCAGCAAATGCAAAAGAGTGGAGATCATAACAAACAGTGTCTCAGACCACAGTGCAATCAAATTAGAACTCAGGATTATGAAACTCACTCAAAACCACACAACTATATGGAAACTGAACTACCTGCTCCTGAATGACTACTGGGTAAATAACGAAATTAAGGCAGAAATAAAGAAGTTCTTTGAAAACAATGAGAACAAAGACACAAGGTACCAGAATCTCTGGGACACAACTAAAGCAGTGTTAAGAGGGAAATTTATAGCACTAAATGCCCACAGAAGAAAGTGGGAAAGATCTAAAATCGATACCCCAACATCACAATTAAAGGAACTACAGATGCAAGAGCAAACAAATCCAAAAGCTAGCAGAAGACAAGAAATAACTAAGATCAGAGCAGAACTGAAGGAGATAGAGACACAAAAAACCCTTCAAAAAAATCAATGCATCCAGGAGCTTTTTTTTTTTTTTTTTTAAGATTAACAAAATAGATAGACTACTAGCCAACTAATAAAGGAGAAAAGATAGAAGAATCAAAAAGACACAATGAAAAATGGTAAAAGAGATGTCACCACCAACCCCACAAAAATACAAACCACCATCAGAGAATAGTATAAACATCTCCATGCAAATAAACTAGAAAATCTTGAAGAAATGGATAAATTTCTGGACACGTACACCCTCCCAAGACTAAACCAGGAAGAAGTTGAATCTCTGAATACACCAATAACAGGCTCGGAAATTGAGGCAATAATTAATAGCCTACCAATCAAAAAAAGTCCAGGACCAGAAGGATTCACAGCTGAATCCAGAGCTACAAAGAGGAGCTGGTGCCATTCCTTCTGAACTATTCCAAACAATACAAAAAGAGGGACTCTTCCCTAACTCATTTTATGAGGTCAGCATCATCCTGATACTAAAACCTGGCAAAGACACAACAACAAAATATTTCAGGCCAATATCCCTGATGAACATTGATGCGAAAATCCTCAATAAAATACTGGCAAACCGAATCCAGCAGCATATCAAAAAGCTTATGCACCATGATCAAGTTGGTTTCATCCCTGGGATACAAGGCTGATTCCACATATGCAAATCTATAAACGTAATTCATCACATAAACAGAACCAATGACAAAAAACACATGATTATCTCAATAGATACAGAAAAGGCCTTCGATAAAATTCAACACCTCCTTCATGTTAAGAACACTCAACAGACTAGGTATTGATTGAACATATCTCAAAATAATAAGAGCTATTTATGACAAACCCACAGCCAATATCATACTGAATGGGCAAAACCTGGAAGCCTTCCCTTTGAAAACCAGCACAAGGCAAGGATGCCCTCTCTCACCACTCCTATTCAACATAGTATTGGAAGTTCTGGCCAGGGCAATTAGGCAAGAGAAACAGATACGGGGCATTCAAATAGAAATACAGGAAGTCAAATTGTCTCTGTGTGCAGATGACATGATTGTATATTTAGAAAAGCTTATAATCTCAGCACAAAATCTCCTTAGGCTGATAAGCAACTTCAGCACAGTCTCAGGATACAAAATCAAGATGCAAAACTCACAAGCATTCCTATACACCAATAATAGACAAGCAGAGAGCGAAATAATGAGTGAACTCCCATTCACAATTGCTACAAAGAGAATAAAAATACCTAAAAATACAACTTACAAGGGATGTGAAGGACCTCTTCAAGGAGAACTACAGACCACTGCTCAAGGAAGTAAGAGAGGACTCAAACAAATGGAAAAACATTCCATCCTCATGGATAGGAAGAATCAATACTGTGAAAATGGCCATACTGCCCAAAGTAATTTATAGATTCAATGCTATCCCCATCAAGCTACTATTGACTTTATTCACAGAATTAGGAAAAAAACTACTTTAGATTTCATATGGAGCCAAAAAATAGCCCATATAGTCAAGACAATCTTAAGCAAAAAGAACAAAGTTGGAGCCATCATGCTACCTGACTTCAAACTATACTACAAGGCTACCGTATCTAAAACAGCAAGGTACTGGTACCAAAACAGATATATAGACCAATGGAACAGAACAGAGGCCTCAGAAATAACACAACACATCTAAAACCATCTGATCTTTGACAAACCTGACAAAAACAGGCAATGGACAAACTATTCCCTATTTAACAAATGCTGTTGGGAAAACTGGCTAGCCATATGCAGTAAACTCAAACTGGACCCCTTCTTTACACTTTATACTAAAATTTACTCAAGATGGATTAAAGATATGACCTAAAACCATAAAAACCCGAGAAGAAAACCTAGGCAATACCTTTCAGGATATAGGCATGGAAAAATACTTCATGACTAAAACACCAACAGCAATGGCAACAAAAGACAACATTGACAAATGGAATCTAATTAAACTAAAGAACTTCTGCACAGCAAAAGAAACTATCATCAGAGTGAACAGTCAACCTACAGAATGGGAGAAAATTTTTGCCATCTATTTATTTGACAAAGGGCTAATATCAAGAATCTACAAGGAACTTAAACAAATTTACAAGAAAAAGACCAACGACCCCATCAAAAAGTGGGTAAAGGATATGAACAAACACTTCTCAAAAGAAGACATTTATGTGGCCAACAAACATATGAAAAAAATCTCATCATCACTGGTCATTAGAGAAATGCGAATCAAAACCACAATGAGATACCATCTCATGCCAGTTAGAATGGTGATCATTAAATAGTCAAAAAACAACAGATGCTGGAGAGGATGTGGAGAAATAGGAATGCTTTTACACTGTGGGTGGGAGTGTAAATTAGTTCAACCATTGTGAAAAACAGTGTGGCAATTCCTCAAGGACCTAGAATTAGAAATACCATTTGACCCAGCAATCCCATTACTGGGTATATACCCAAAGGATTATAAATCATTCTACTATAAAGACACATGAACACATATGTTTATTGCAGCACTATTCACAATAGCAAAGACTTGGAACCAACCCAAATGCCCATCAAAGATAGACTGGATAAAGAAAATGTGGCACATATACACCATGGAATACTATGCAGCCATAAAAAAAGATGAGTTCATGTCCTTTTGCAGGGACATGAATGAAGCTGGAAGCCATCATTCTCAGCAAACTAACACAAGAACAGGGAACCAAACACCACATGTTCTCACTCATAAGTAGGAGTTGAACAATGAGAACACAGGGACACAGGGAGGGGCACATCATACACCAGGGCCTCTCAGGGGGTGGCGGGCTAGGGGAGGGGTAGCACTAATATAGATGACAGGTTGATGGGTGCAGCAAACCACTGTGTCACATGTATACCTATGTAACAAACCTGTATGTTCTGCACATGTGTCCCAAAACTTAAAATATAATGAATACATTTTTTAAAAAACCTGTTACCTGGAGCAAAAAACAAAAATAAAATAAAATAATAAATTACCCAGTCTCAGAAGTTCTTTATAGCAGTGTGAAAAATGAACTAATACAATAGTCAACCCATTTTTGAGAATGGCTCCAAGAATATACATTGAGGAAACAACAGTCTCTTCAATAAATGGTGCTGGGGAAACTGGATATACATATGCAGAAAAAGGAAACTAGACCCTAACTCTCCCCATATACAAAAATCAAATCAAAATGGATTAAAGACTTAATCTATGACTTCAAACTATGAAACTACTACAAGAAAACATTAGGGAAAATCTCCAGGATATTAGAGTGGGCAAAGACTTGACTAATACATCCCACAGGCACAGGCAACCAAAGCAAAAATAGACAAATGGTATCACATCAAGTCAAACTTCTGTACAGAAAAGGAAATCATCAACAAACTGAAGAGACAATCCACAGAATGGGAGAAAATACTTGCAAACTACCCGCCTGACAAGGGATTAATAAGCAAAATATATGAGAAGCTCAAACATCGCAACAAATAATTTGATTAGAAAATGGGCAAAAGATCTATGTAGACATTTCTCAGAAGAAGACATAAAAATGGCCAACAGGTATATGAAAACATGCTCAACATTGCTAATCATCAGAGAAATGCAAATCGAAACTACAATGATACATCGTCTGACCCCGGTTAAAATGGCTTTTATGCAAAAGACAGGTAATAATGGATGCTGGAAAAGATACAACAAAAGGGGAACTTCCATACTCTGTGGGAATACAAGTAGTACAGCCACTCTGAAGAACAGTATGGAGGTTTCCAAAAAAACTATGAACAGAACTACCATATGATCCAGGAAATTCACTCCCAAGTATATATCCCAAATGAAAGGAAATTATTATTATCTAAGAAATATCTCCATTCCCATCTTTATTGCAGCACTATTCCTAATCACCAAGATATGGAATCACCCAAAGTGTCCATCATGGAATGAATGGATAAAGAAAAATGTGGTACATATACACAATGGAATATTATTCAGCCATAAAAAATGACATCTTGTCATTTTCAAAAATATAGTGGAACTAGGGAATATTATGTTTATTGAAATAAGACAAGTATCACATTTCTCACTCACAGGTGGGAACTAAAAAAGAAATTGAATTCATGGAGATAGACAGTAGAATGATGGCTACCAGAGGATGGGAAGGAAAATGAGGCCTGGGACAAAGAGGGGATGGTTAACAGGCACAAAAATACACTGAGATAGAAGGAATGAGATCTAGTGTTCGGGAACACAACAGGTGACCATAGTTAACAATAATTTATTGTATATTTCAAAATAACTAAAGGAGTGAAATTGGAATGTTCCTAATACAAACAAACGGTAAATGCTTGAGGAGGTGGATCCCAATTACTCTGATTTGATCATTACACATTGTATGCTTGTATCAAAAAAATCACATGTACACCATAAATATATATAACCATTATGTATCCATAATAATTTAACACAACTTTTAAAAAATCAAAATAGTAATAAATGAAGGGGAACAACCATACAGTGTTTGAAGTCTCCTGAAACCCTAACATCCCCAGAATCTATGGTTGATTCTTTCTTGGGAGGGAAAATTACTATATTCTAGGCATCTACCTTTGAAAACAGTATTCTTCAATCTGTATAGCCTCTGAGCTACATATTATTTTCACATCAATGTGATTTATCTCCTAAGCTATATTTTAAAAGCATTGAATTCCAGGATATTTCACCATACTTTATATCCTAATCACATATACCTTTCTTCCTTGCACAGTATATACACTTCAGAAATACCCATCTAAATACTCACTAGGCATGGGGATGGGCACGGTGGCTCACACCTGTAATGCCAGCACTTTGGGAGGTTGAAGCAGGTGGATCACAAGGTCAGGAGTTCAAGACCAGCCTGACCAGCATGGTGAAATCCCATCTCTACTAAAAATGCAAAAAAATTAGCCGGGCATGGTGGTGCAACGCCTGTAGTCCCAACTACCCGGGAGGCTGGCTCTGTTATTTCAATCCTAATATAACTAAACTAAAACACAAACAGACAAAGAAAGAAAAAATACAGGACAATCAGAGAGATGGAAGCACTGGATATTTAATGATGCTAAACAATAACTATGATTTTTATGGGCGGGGGCGAGTTGAAGGAGGGTGTGATAACAATATTGGTTTTTTTAAAAGCAGAATTCCTATCATTTATGTTGAAAATGTTACAGATGAAGCTATATGAAATACACGGTTTTCTTCAAAATAATCTACAAAAGGGAAGATTACTAAATAGTTAATAATGTGAACAAATTTAGAAATGAGTTGGCAATTGTTTAAACTGTTGATAGGTACATGGAGTATCATATTTCTGTATCTACTGTTGTGTATGTTTTAAATTTTCATAAATTTTTTTTTACAAAAAGAAATGTGTTGGCTGAGAAGACTTTGCAGCTCTTTGGATGCTTAACATACATGGACTGCACTGATGAGAGAAATTTACCAAAAAAGAAGGAGGAGGAGGAGGAGGAGGAGGAGGACAAGAACAAGAAGAACAAGAACAAGAAGCGAGGAGAAACCTAAGAACAAAAAGAGCATCAGAGAAATATTAGAGAAACTTAGATCTAAAGGTGTTCTTTGATAAAAAATTAAAGGGAAAAATTCTAATAGTGCTCTAGGGGTGGGTCAACTACATAAAATTCACCTGTAACATGCTTTTGGCATGATTCATTAACTCAGAGATGGTTTCCAGAATACTATTACCTTTGATGGGGTTCAGGATATGCTACCCCAAACTAGGACACTGTGGCAAACGGAATATTTTTAGCTGAAGGAATTTGAGAAATGGCAGATGCTGGAAGGACTTTCTGACCTACTTTGCTGAAGCAGGTCATAAGACCTTTCTGTGAGAGGTGCCCTCACTATACCAGAAGGAAAGGAGTCTCCTTACATCTGAAGATGGAGAAATGCCAAAAGGAATCTTAATGAATAAGCCTTACTAAGCTTCCTCCAGTTTACTCCACTTAGCTCATACCCTTTTGTCCTATTACTTTTTTTTCCCGTAACTCTCCATTCTTAATCACACTTAGTATAAAAATGCTTCGGCTTAACCATTTATTAGGGGTCTTCATTTCCTTATGAAGCTCCATGTCACATAAAACATATATTAAAAGAATTAGTATGATCTTTTCCTGGTAATCTGTCTTTTGTTATAAAACTCCAGCTGAGAACCTAAAAGGGCAGAATGAAAAGATTTTCTCCCTCTCTTACAGTTTTTGTTGACCACAAAGAGGCAGAAAAAACCTGGAATACTCTACTCACCCCAGGGACTGCAGTTGAAGTCTGGGACAACCGTCAAATCTGAAAGAAGATAAGAATTCTTACCATATCAGTTTCCGGGGTCTCTGTCCATAGAGCCTGATCAAGAGAGGAAGGTTATTAATAAAGCCGTTTTCTTGTCACTTCCTTTCCAAATTCAGATTTGCAGGAGAAAAGTATTCGTAAGAACAAATTTTTTGAGTTGTGATTCTTGTGAACTTGTTTTTGGAGTATTCATTGGTTATTGATCCTTTCTCAGGGACAAGTATTAGTTTCCTGTTTATCTTGTTTAGTGTCCTGTAAACTTGGCTTGACTTTCTACCTGTCTGGGCAGACAGATTGTTGGGCCAACATCTGCAGGCAGTCAACCATGACACTGGGGATGCCAAGAGTAGGCTGAACAGAAATATAGTTTGCACATCATTTGCTGCTAATGTCCTACCAACATTTTGCTGTCTCTAGTGAGGTGGAGAGGGTAGTGTCTTCATCTGTTTTCCCTTTGGCTATCTTTGGAAATAATTTTGGATCTTGGGAGGTCTGTATCTTTTGAAATTTCTTTTGGAATACCTCTTTTGTCCATGGATAGGTCATAAAAGGCTTACTGGTTTTGGTTTTGAGTCACTTGGAATAGATGTATTCTTGGGTTAAAAAAAAAAAAAAAAAAGGGTTAAGTCCTGCCAGGAATATTTACTGTTTGTCCCAAACAAATGATTTTTTAAAGTGCTCTAAGGACAGAAGGTGACTTTTTTTTTTAAGTGCTCTAAAGTGAGAAGTTGGCCTAATCAGAAGTTGATATTCACAGCCTGAGAGGAGCTGTGATTTTCTAAGGCCTGTCTGCTCTTTCTATTTTATATTGCTCCTTCCATGGGAACTTGTCGACGAACACTCCTTTCTCAAAACCCTACTGATTCTATGTTCTGCCAGTGCTGCCCAACCTTCTCTTGGCATGATCTGCTGAGGATAATTTGGAATTTCACTGGCTTCTTCAGGAAACTTCTGATCTTCCCACACTGGCTCCCAAGGTCTCTTTCTCCCCATTGCTTCTGCTCTTCCACAGTCCTTTTGCCACCTCCCATCCTCAATCAGTTCTCCTAAATTCCAAGGTTCCCTTCCAAGGTCCTACCCTTTTCCATGTCAGCCTCTTAATCACTGAACTTTAGGTCCCTTTGTTACTAGCTACTCAGCTTCCTCCAAAAGCAAATAACTGAGGTTGGAAAGAAAAAAGTCTAACTGACAATAAACTGAATATTTTATCCACTCAGATGGGCTTTGAAGACATCCAGACAACTGCTGGATATTTCCCCAGTCACTTCCCTAAAATGTAGCTTTCAGTCACCATAAGATTACATGTCAGGGCAAAGGAAATCTAAAAAGCCTTCTCCACAAATACTGGTGAGAAGTGTTTGCCCTCATACTGAATAGGTAACCTCAACTTGTCCCATTTATCTGAAATACAATTCAGATAAAAATATGAAGTGGATATAAAGCAGTGAGTTTGTATTACTATTTTACTGACTTGTGGCTATAATTTTAGAATAAATTCTATGTCTCTTAGTATCTATCTGTATGTATGTGTATGTCTATATATTAATATGTATGTTACATATATTTGTTTTCCATCTCCAGGTAATTTTACCAAATTAATTTATAAAACCCATTAAAGGAGTTCTATTCGAAATTGTTTAGGAAGGAATGAGCACTTATGTAAATTAATTATTCCTGAAACTCTCAGAAACGTAGAAACATTCAAATTTTTTCTTTTTCTTTTTTGTTTTTGATTCACATGAGGTAGGATATTCTTTGATATATAAAGCTAGTTTTAAGATTTTTGATAAATAAAAGCAGATATGTCTTCAGAGTTGTAAGTTTTTCTACGTAGATTTACTAGTCAATCAAACTTGTCTCTACGAGATGTTTAAGATTATAAAACTATAAATTTAACCTAGGAACAAATTGTACAATAAAAATAAATTGCTTTCTGGTTCTATGAGTTGAGCTGTTTTTAGATTCCACATATAAATTAGATCATGCAATATCTGTCTTTCTCTAGCTGACTTACTTGATTTAACATAATGTCCCCCAGTTTCATCTGTTATTGCAAATGACAATATTCTTCTTTTTTAAGACTGAGTAATATTCCATTATATACACAGATGTATACATACACACACAGATATACATATATATATACATATATTTTTTTTTTTTTTTTGAGATAGAATTTCACTCTTGTTGCCCAGGTTGGAGTGCAATGGCGTGATCTTGGCTCACTGCAACCTCCACCTCCCAGGTTCAAGCGATTCTCCTGCCTCAACTTCCCAAGTAGCTGAGATTACAGGAATCTGCTACCATGTCCAGCTAATTTTTGTAGTTTTTAGTAAAGACAGGGTTTTGACATGTTGACCAGGCTGGTCTGCAACTCCTGACCTGTGGTCTACCTGCCTCAGCCTCACAAATTGCTGGGATTACAGGCATCAGCTATGGCGCCCAGCCCTATATTTTATATTTTTTATGACAGACATTCTAACATGTGTGAGATAATTTTGATTTGCATTTCCCTGATGATTAGCGACACTGAGCACCTTTTCACATACTTCTTGACTATTAGTATGGGTTCTTTGGAGAAATATTTTTTCTGGTCCTTTGACCATTTTTTAATGCAGTTATTTATTTTTTTTATTTTAGGTGTTTGGCCTGCTATTGAGTCGAATGAATTCTTTATATATTTTGGATATTAAACTCTTCTCAGATATATGGTGTGCAAATGTTTTCTCTCATTTCCTAGGTTGCTTTTTAAGTCTATTGATTGCAGAAGCTTTTCGGTTTGATTTAATATCATTTGTCTATTTTTGCTTTTGTTGCCTATGCTTTTGGTATCACATCCAAAAAAAAAATCATTGCCCAGACCTATTTCAAGAAGGTTTTCCATATGGCTTCTTCTAGTAGTTTCATGGTTTCAAATATTACATTTCATGTTAACGTAATTAATCTTAAGTCTTTACTATTTTAAAGTTATTTTTGTATATGATGTAAGGGTCAACTTTTATTTTTCTGCATGTGGATATCCAGTCTTCCTAACACCATTTATTGAAGAAACTATCTTTTCCTCATTTTGTATGCTTGGCACCCTTGTGAAGATCCATGAACTGATTTCACTCATAGAAGCAGAGAATAAAATGGAGGTTGTCAGGGGCTGGAGGAGGATGGTAAAATGGAGAGATGGTGGTTGAGGGGTACATGGTTTCAATTATGTAAGATGAAAAAATTTGGGAGATCTAATTTACGATAAACTTACCAAAAATTAATAATATTTTTGTGCATTTGAAATTTCCTAAGATTGTAGATCTTAAATGTTCTTACCACAAAGAAAAAAAGGAACAAAGGAAGGAAGGAAGGAAGGAAGGAAGGAAGGAAGGAAGGAAGGAAGGAAGGAAGGAAGGACTTTCTGAGGTGATGGATATATTAATTACCTTGATTGTAGCGATTATTTCACAATGTATATGTATGTCAAATCATCAACTTGCACACCTTAAATATACACAATTTTTAATTTTCAAATATGCCTCAATAAAAATAAGTAAAGTCTTTCACGTATCCTGTTTGTCTTGGTCAACCATATTAAAATATAACTGTTTAAAAACTAAAAATAATCAAAGTTAAAATTAAAGCAAGTTATGAAACTGGCAGACCTATCAGACACATCAAAGATTCAAACCAGGAAGGGCATGGAAATCTGCAGGATGCCAGGTTCATATTTGCTTTGCTGCTGGTTGGAAAAAGCCTATGTGATGCCAATAATTCCCATGCCTCCATATGACAGATGCTTCTTTCTCCTCACATTCTACAGTGAATCCTTCGAGAGAATAGCAAAGACCAGCTTTATTTAGACTTGTGAAAATGTGAAGATGTTCCAGCCACTATGATTTTCCACCTCTTCCGTCAAAAGAAATTCTAATTCTACATTATCTGCATGCCTTTGAAAGAATCAGCTGTTGGCTTTCTAAGACCAGATTAAAACAGAATAATAATTATTAACATATGTCGAATATGTTTGATAATGAAGAAAGGAGAAAATACGTATAAAGAGATAAAGGTGAGACATGTTGAAGTAAAAACATTGTGTTTTATGTCCAGGAACCAAAGTCTAATCCACTTCTGACATTAGTCCTGCCTTTTGAACAAAGTCACCTAAAGCTCTTGAAAAATTAAGCAGTTACTTAAGTCATTCAGTAAACTATAAAGTATTAGAAATTATGTGATTATATATGTGCATATACTTATTATATATTTGTGTGCATATAAGAGTATGTATAGTGTGTATAAGCATATGTATACATACATATATACATGTATGTTTATATAGTGTGTATATGTATACATACCTACATATATGTAGGTATACAAACATACATGTATATGTAGGTATACAAACATATACATGGTATGCCTACACACATGTAGGTATGCAAACACATGCATGCATACGTATGCCTACATACATGTAGGTATACAAACACATGCATGCATACGTATGCCTGCATACATGTAGGTATATAAACACATACATGCATACGTATGCCTACATACATGAAGGCATACAAACATACATGCATATACAAACACATACATGCATACGCATGCTTACATACATGTAGGCATACAAACACATACATGCATCCGTATGCCTACATACATGTAGGCATACAAACACATGCATACATATGCCTACATACATGTAGGTATACAAACATATACATGTACACACACACACATATATATAACGTTACATATATACTTGGCCATCAAAAAGCTCTCAAATTTTCTTTTTTCTTCATTCCCTTTATGAGCTATTCAAAAGTTCAAGTATTCTTAAACACAGGCAATTTGCATGGTGCTGTTAGAATACATATATTCATTATATGTCTATAACAAGACATGCACTTTCTTATTATAAAAAGCTCTCAAATTTTCCATTTCTTTGCTCTGCAGGCTCAGACTCTCTTTGAAAACCTAAGACTATATGCTAAGGACTTTGAATATCAGTCAGCAGATAATGTTCATTAACCCATCTATTTCATCCTTCTGTCCATCCATCCATTCATCCATTCAGTGTTCTCCAGACTCCAAGGTAGTAGATAGTGACATGGTGAGGTTTGATATCTAACAGGAAAGAAAATAAGAAATTATCCCAGTTCTACTTTGTTGTTACTATTTGTTTGTTTCTTATTTTAAGTACTGTTTTTTAATTTATAGAAAGGATGGCAGATAATGGGTTCCTGAGGGAAAGGAGCATGTATTCTCATATATCTCCAGGAATTAGTGAGGTACTCACAAGTATTTGGAAAAATGAATGTATGAACATATATATACATGAAGGTACTTCAAGGCTAACATGCTGAAAGCTTCTCTAGGAATACAGAATTACTTGAAGAAATCTTGTCTGAGGTTTATTATGAGAGATGAAATCAGAGACTCAAAGAAAGGAATATTTCCTTATTCCTCTTTTGTTGAAACTTTACCATGTCTGAGCAGTGGAGGACAATGGAGAGAGGAGAAAAGAGAGGAAAAGGAGAAAGGGAGGAAGTGGGAAAAACAGTCTGGAGTGCTGTACACATGGCCAAAAGAAGAAAAAAGTAGATGGTGTATAAATGTCGCATTACTGGCTGGGTGCAGTGCTTATGTCTGTAATCCCAGAACTTTGGTAGGCCAAGGTGGGCGAGTCATCTAAGGTCAGGAGTTTGAGACCAGCCTGGCCAACGTGGTGAAACCCAATCTCTACTAAAAATACAAAAGTTAGCCAGGCATGTTGGCAAATGCTTGTAATCCCAGCTACTTGGGAGGCTGAGGCAGGAGAATCACTTGAACTCGGGAGGCAGAGGTTGCAGTGAACTGAGATCTAGCCATTTTACTCCAGCCTGGGCGATAGAGCAAGACTCTGTCTCAAAAAAAATAAAAAGAGTAGCATTACCACTAGTTATCTATAGTCCTCTGCCCCGTCATTTCAAATCCAAGTCATTTCTATTTAAAGAATAATGAAAATGTTGTACCAGTGCCATTAATGAATATTAATCTAGTTAAAATATCAATTTTTTAAAATAAATTTAGAAAGAAAAAGTTCTATTCATCTGCTTGCCACCAAAAAACAAGAGAGAGAGAATTGCTTAATGTATATCAAGCATGGCAGGAAAAAAAGAAAAAAAAAAAACGTATGCTTAACGTTTTAGTTTCTTTGCCTCTGTGATGTTTGGTGATTGCTTAATATATGTATGTTAGTTTCCAGCTGCATCCATGTCCCTACAAAGGACACAAACTCATCCTTTTTTATGGCTGCATAGTATTCCAGGGTGTATATGTGCCACATTTTCTTAATCCAGTCTGTCACTGATGGACATTTGGGTTGATTCCAAGTCTTTGCTATTGTGAATAGTGCTGCAATAAACATACATGTGCATGTGTCTTTATAGCAGCATGATTTATAATCCTTTGGGTATATACCCAGTAATGGGATGGCTGGGTCATATGGTACATCTAGTTCTAGATCCTTGAGGAATCGCCATACTGTTTTCCATAATGGTTGAACTAGTTTACAATCCCACCAACAGTGTAAAAGTGTTCCTATTTCTCCACATCCTCTCCAGCACCTGTTGTTTCCTGACTTTTTAATGATCGCCATTCTAACTGGTGTGAGATGGTATCTCATTGTGGTTTTGATTTGCATTTCTCTGATGGCCAGTGATGATGAGCATTTTTTCATGTGTCTGTTGGCTGTATTGCACACGTATGTTTATTGCGGCACTATTCACAATAGCAAAGACTTGGAATCAACCCAAATGTCCATCAGTGACAGACTGGATTAAGAAAATGTGGCACATATACACCATGGAATACTATGCAGCCATAAAAAAGGATGAGTTTGTGCCCTTTGTAGGGACATGGATGCAGCTGGAAACCATCATTCTTAGCAAACTATCACAAGAACAGAAAACCAAACACCGCATGTTCTCACTCATAGGTGGGAACTGAACAATGAGATCACTTGGACTTGGGAAGGGGAACATCACACACCGGGGCCTATCATGGGGAGGCGGGAGAGGGGAGGGATTGCACTGGGAGTTATACCTGATGTAAATGACGAGTTGATGGGTGCTGACGAGTTGATGGGTGCAGCACACCAACATGGCACAAGTATACATATGTAACAAACCTGCACGTTATGCACATGTACCCTAGAACTCAAAGTATAATAATAAAAAAGAAAAAAATAAAATAAAATAAACCATCAAAAAAATATATATATATGTATGTTAAAAAATAACTAGACATGATGGTTAGCTTTGTTTGCTATTATAGTATGTCCGCCTGAAAACTGTTTCCAAAATTTTTTTGGTAACTTGCAACCTTAACGCTATGCTAAGTAATATGTATTTTAAACTCATATTAATTTTAAATATTAAATATATTAATAGATTGAAGGCATTAAATATTAAAGATATGAAAATTATTAACTAAAAATCATAAGATAAACTCACTTATTAAAAAATCGTAAGTTTAAATTTGTACTTTTGTCATATTATTTTTATATGGTATAGAAAGGCTAAATATATTTCAGTCTCTTAACAAACATAAAATATTCTGTAGCAGAAAATATTTTGCTTTAGAAAATATAAAAAATTCTTCCTCATAGAATTCATATATTCTATGAGGAACTATACACTTTTACAAATTGTGAGATGAAATAGTCACAAAATTTTCTAGTGTGCTATAGAATGTTGGTATGTGACAGACAATTCACAATTGCCTACTTTATAGTTTTCTCCATAACAGAGAGGTCACTAATGGCTAAAATTTATAATTAATATATGTAAATGAAATTACTAGAAACTGTAAGCATAAAGGAAAACAACTTTGTAGGCCGGGTATGTGACGTATGAAGAATATGTTTTTGTTCTGAGGAAATGAAAATAATTATATTCTAAGATAGAATATAGGGCCAGGCATGATGGCTCATGCCTGTAATCCCAACACTTTGGGAGGTCGAGGCAGGCGAATCATGAGGTAAGGAGATTGAAACTATCCTGGCCAAAATGGTGAAACCCCGTCTCTAATAAAAATACAAAAATTAGCTGGGTGTGGTGGCACATGCCTGTAATCCCAGTTACTTGGGAGGCTGAGGCCGGAGAATCACTTGAACCTGGGAGGTGGAGGTTGCAGTGAACCAAGATCGCACCACTGCACTCCAGCCTGGTGACATAACAAGACTCCATCTCAAAAAAAAAAAAAAAAAAATTATATGTGTGTGTATATATATATATATATATAGAGAGAGAGAGAGAGAGAGAGAGAGAGAGAAGGAGAGAATGTTTATTCCAAAATGAGAAAAAAGTATAGATGTGTTTAAAAAAAAAAAAAAAAGAAAGAAAGAGAAGAAGAAGGAGGAGGAGAAGGAGGACGAGGAGGAGAAGAAGATTGTACAATAGGTGTGAAGGAAAGGAATTTTCTGTGTACTCCAGCTGCTAAGATTGAATGAATTTACTTACAAGTTTTTAAAACATACTGACCCTTAATTTCAAAAGTCTACTGAAGCCAAACTAGAATAACACAGTTTTCTTGGATTATTGGTCTGCTCTTATTAGTAAACTGTAACAAGGTGTTCTTCATCTTTTTAGTAGGCTGCCTAGGACACAAAATTTTTTTTCTTCTATGTAAATAATTTTCCTATGATTTACGTTCATTTAATTGGGTCTTTTATTACTTAGGAAAACTAAGTCATCTCAAAATCAAAGGAGTTACATTTTGCTTAAAACAATGTAAACTTCTTTATTTGCCTTTGCCTTTGGAATTTTTTTTTGTCATTTTGGTTAAATAACTCTCTCTGTCCATATATACACACACACACATAGAGAGAGAGAGAGAGAGAGAAAGATAGTTTCATAGTAATCTTTGATCTGTTATTCAAACCTTTTAATATTTTTGACAAACTTCCTAAAATCAAATCTAAACGAAGTCTTTTCAATCTCAAACTAATTTTAGGATTTTCCAGAGGGTCTGGGGGGGCAGAATATATATATATATATATATATATATATATATATATATGAAGGTTCTCCTTATAAAAAGAGAGATATTAAAATGTTTCATATTCTAAGTTACAAGGGAAACACTGTAAAATAAAAAGTGATATTTAACCTTCTTTATATTTGTTAGTCATTTCAAGTATTTTGTCATTTAAAGATAGTTTTACATTCATGATTTCCTGAAAGCTTTTGCAAAGTACAGATTTATGATCATTTTAAGGTCATGCCATTAGACTGGGTAAGAATTTCCAAAACTCTAATGAAGAATCTGATGTGTTCATGAAACCGTTACCAGAAAAAGTGGTCTAGATTCAGATACCCAGAGAGGGTTCTTGGATCTTGTGCAAGAAGGAATTCATGGAGTCTCAAAGTTCAGTGAAAGAAGCAAGTTTATTCAAAGTTACTCCATTGCAGAGTTCAATGTCTTCAGAAAGCAAGTGGAGGAGCGCACCATATTTGTTTTAAGTTTTTGTGTATAGAGGTCTTTGCTATGCAAAGACTAAACTAAGCTGTACTTATGTACAGGTGAGCAGACAGAATGACAAAATTTATTATTCTACTGAGTTAAAGAAAACTACCCTTGACATTTTAATGTGTGAGTACATCAAAGCATAAGTGTTATTTTCTTGAAAGCATATATTTTTATGGGTATTGGGACATCTGGACTGTCTACTGTTGTCAGAGTGTGTCCTTATAGGTTTAGGCTGTTTCCTCAACTATAAACATCTCAGGACCATGGGTTGTGACTGACAAGGAAAGTGCCTTGCTTGTTTAAAATGGAGTTGATTTTAAAATGGTGTTACTCTCCTGGGCTTCTGCTTCTGTAACAAAACTACTAACCCAAGATCAAGCAAACAGTAATTAATTACATGGAACTGAATGAACTGAAACACAATTATTATGATTTTTGTTTTGGAAAACTGATAGTTCTTCAATGTCTTGTTTTCAGATCTAATGGATGACTTTGTTCTTTTCTCTTAAGCTATCTATAGCTTACAGCTATTTGGTAAAGTATGCCATTGTAAACAAAAAAGAAGCACTTATTTTTTTCTTCCTATCTAATCCTCTGAAATTCAGAAACTCTTATTAAATATTCATATTTTTATGGCAATGTCGTTATTTGCATAAGTTCAATAAGAATCTGTTATCCTTGTAACTGGACATAATTGGAAACATCGGTTACATTAGTAAGGCTTTCACTGGAATGTCCAGTTTTAAGGAACTAAGCTTGACTTTATTGAGTCAGTGCTTTCAATAGCCTCTTGGGAAAAACCAAACAAACAAACAAGAAAAACAACTTGATAGCAGGCTTACAGGATTTCTGACCTTACAGATTAGAAAAACAGGTTGCTTGCTGGCAGGCCCAGGAAACTTCCAAATACTGGAAATGTTGAGAAGAGAGGAATTCATTGAAATCTATAGGTATTGTGGATGACATCTGATGACAAGCTCCTCTGCTTAACTTCCTAGCCTCAGAGGCTTTTAAATACCTAATCTGAAATCCTTATGAAAAGTTTTACCAAAGCAAAGTGAAGAAAGAGCCTATGTGGTCAATTACTAATCTTGCCACTTTTAGGTAAGTAATCAGTCCAAGTTTAATGAGACTATAAGTAAATTAGTCTTACTGTAATTATATGTGACATAAGCTGTGTGACTGAGGAAAAAACAATGTTTCCATGAAAAACTATAGGAAACACATATGGAAAATAAAATCTAGTCCTGTTCACTGTAAAGTTTTGTTATCTACTTATAAATGGGACTGGATCTTTAATTATTAATAGTTTTCTCCAATATCTGGTTACAACTCTCCAAATAAATGTTCTTAAATTTTCTCCCTTCTGACTTGGAATTATTGAGAACAAAAACTGCCTCTTCCCTGAGGACTTGCAGGCTGATGCTGGAGGATTTCATACAAACTTAAGAGAAATCTTCACAACATATCATGTATAGACAACCTTCATTCCTGTCGGCATCTGGGCGACTCAGAAAGTTCACTGGAACACCCAGTGACATAACCAAAGATATTCAAACTATAAATCAGGAAAATCTATGAAATTGCTACCGTTATCTTCACTCCACCATCTTAAAATTATTCAGTCTCAACATCTAGAAATCTTAATTGACTTCTCTCTGTCCTTAACTTGACACAACCATTAACCTTTGTTTTTCTCTTATTGCCATAAACATACCTCCTATTAAATGACTGATTGCTCGCTTCATTTGGGTGGTTGACTACTCCCATCTATACCACTGCCTCCCAAAATGAGATACAATTGTTTAACTGGATAGAACTGTTCCCAGGGCTGAGAGACTAGTTCAACGGGATGTGGGGCAATCTACCAACTCGGCTTCTGAATTGGGAAGCTTCTTGGGGAGGTTTCAGGTGGATGAATGGTGGGGCTCATGACATGATACCCCATAATATGACAACATAGCATATTTAGTATTTTTAGCTGCAGTCGTTTGAGTAATGGTAGGTGATAGAAGGATTCTCTGACTGTCTTCCCTGAGGCAGGTCATAAGACTTTCACATGAGAGGTGCCCACCCTGTCCTGGAGAAAAGGAACCTCCTGTCTCCAAAGATGGAGGAACTTCAAGAATAATCTGAAAGCATAGGCTTTGCTGAGGGGTAAGTTTCCCCCAGTGAACTGGGAGAAAAAAACCTTAGCTTTTTCCACGACTTTTCACTCCTTATCAAACTTAGTGTAAAAACACTCAGATTTAATCATATATTTAGGTCTTAATCTGTTTATTAAAGCTTTCACATCATGTGACTTTTATATTAAATAAATGTTTATGCTCTCCTCTTGTTAATCTTTCGTTTCAGAGACCTAGTAGAGAACCTAATGGGTTAAAACAAAAATAATTTTCCACTACACCTTCTAAGCTAAACATAATTAGAAATAGATTTCTCCACTCCTGTGCAAGAAAAAAAATCCAAACATTAAAAATTAACAATCTTGCTTCCATTTCCGAAATGATCCAAATTTTATTAAGCTATACTTACGTGGTCTGGTTAACGTGAACAAAATTATCTTTAAGATAGTGTATTCAGCAACACAAAACTATTTTTTATTAAAATAACATTTCTTTGTGCAATTGATGGGGTGATGTAGATGATTTTAACACAGTGAGAATCTCCTTCAAAATATTTAAATGTTATACATCATGCTAGCTCCTCCAGAAAAAAAAAAAAAATCATTAATCAGGCTGCTAATGAAAACGTCTGAGCTATTCTAAAATTAGACAGCAGTATTATGCTTGCACTTCACTGGATATTATTTAAGTAAATTAGAAAAACATTGTTTAGCAAATTTGAAGGAAATTAGTCAGTAAAGAATATTCCCTTATTGAGTCACACTATAAAGACTGTTGTTACTATTCCATCTTAAATACAACTGCTTTACACCAAATCAGCAAGATCTGCCAGGTTGATACATCTTTTTCTCATTTTTCAATCTCTTTTCATTAATCCCAACACTTTTTTTGTTTTTTTTTTTTTTTTTTGAGACGGGGTCTCGCTCTGTCATCCAGGCTGGAGTGCAGTGGCCGGATCTCAGCTCACTGCAAGCTCCGCCTCCCGAGTTCACGCCATTCTCCTGCCACAGCCTCCCGAGTAGCTGAGACTACAGGTGCCCCTCACCACACCCGGCTAAGTTTTTTGTCTTTTTTGGTAGAGACGGGGTTTCACCGTGTTAGCCAGGATGGTCTCGATCTCCTGACCTCATGATCCGCCCCTCTTGGCCTCCCCAAGTGCTGGGATTACAGGCTTGAGCCACCGCGCCCGGCCCCAACACTTTTATTTAATTAAAGCTTGACTATCAATAAATGAGCCTGAAAAATAGTTTTTAAAGACAAACATTAATGGTTTGCATGCTAACAAAGAGCAAAGCTGGAATAGTTTCATACGTGCATTCCCAAAGAATATGTATTTATAGACATTGTAGTGAATCAAAATTCAACTGATATTTTTATTAAAATCTCTTTAAAGAGACAAGAGCTGCCCTTGGCCACTAGGTATAAAGGATTTTACCATATTATCTTTTAAAGGAATTGCTTTCAGAGCACAATTTATTTTAGCTGTAATGTACACCACAAGAAACATAAAATATTGTCATAACAAAAACATTTCATTGGGGAATTGATGCCCTCAGGCAACACAGAGAATGTTACCATCAGGTTTTGTAATATAATAAATATTTGATATGTCTTAAAGGATCCACTATTAAAGTGTTTTTATGAACAATGATACTAGATCTTAATACTCATGCTTATTTGTGTTTTTGATTACTCACTTATTAATTCCAATAACAAAAGGTCATAGAGACTGTTAAAATCTAAGAAAAAATTAAATTAAATATTAGAGAATTTTCTTGAATAATGCATTGTTTGAATAACCGGACTGTTTTAATTAGCATTTTCCACTGTATATTTATTTATAACCAGACAAGGGAATAATTTACATGCAAACTATCGAACCATTTTTCCGCAAAGTTTAGATAAATAGAGAACACCTTAAATAACCAGAAGTGGACAAATATGATAGCTAGCTTTATGATAAGGACCATATTTTACCCTGGAAATACAGGTTAAAATCATAATATGCACCTCCCTTATGTAACATAACTATGTTATGCTATTTTACCATATGCCATCCAAGCAAAGATCTTCTAATGTCATTGAAAATATGAGATCAGAGATATAGAAGGATGCTGGAATCCATTTTAATGCAAATGGGCAAGTAGTAAATATGTTTTAATGATTATCAGAGTTTGCACAATTCCAAGATTGAATGCACCTTCATTGCATATAATATGTGCATGTGTGTGTGTAAATATCCTTTTAGCTGAAGTCCTACGAAAAACATGACTTCAGTTAGAAATTGACATTATCAATAGATATTTTCAAAGTTTAAAGGCAATATCATAAGCAACAACAAAAGATATCTAACTCATCTATAGTCTAACATTTAACTGTTCATATCTAAATTCTAATATTAATGAGCATCTCTTGATCAAAGCAAATCATGTCATAGGACTTATTTTCCAAAAGGAGGACCTCATATGTAACAAGACCAAGCCAGAAACAAAAATAAAAATTTAATCTGGTGTTATGTTTGCAAGTTTTCATAACTAGAATCTTACTGAAAGTAAACAATTCTGGTTTAATCTACCTTTTTAGCGTTTTTGCCATTAATTAATGGATACATTATAGTTAAATTTTACCTTTTGCTTTCTAATTTGAGATGCATATTTGATAATATGTATTTAAGGTAACAACAGAAAATAATATTATCCAAGGCTGATCCATAATAACAATTAATAATTAATATTTTCTCAAAAAGAACATTAAATAATAGGCTATATAATTATCGTGAAATTATATTTCATGTGAAATTATATTATCATGAAATGCCTATTCCTAATACAAGAACAAAACTGCCATAGTAATTTACTTTTACAAAGATTTGTAATTTTTTATAGCTAATACTCTTAATATTAACAAACCTAAAAAAGTAGAGTGATTTGGATGTTCAAGTACAGGATAAATATAAACATTGATGATTTTAGGAAACACAGTAACTTGATATCCAATCTTTTTTATTGAACATCCAATTAAACATCCAGGTTTGTTTTTTGGGGTTTTTTTTGGTTTTTTTTGTTGTTTTTTGTTTTTTTTTTTATGTAACGAGTCTCGCTCTGTCGCCCAGACTGGAGTGCAGTGGCGTGATCTCAGCTCACGGCAAGCTCTGCCTCCCGGGTTCACGCCATTCTCCTGCTTCAGCCTCCCGAGTAGCTGGGACTACAGGCGCCCGCCACCACGCCCAGCTAATTTTTTATATTTTTAGTAGAGACTGGGTTTGACCATGTTAGCCAGTATGGTCTCAGTCTCCTGACCTCGTGATCCGCCCACTTCGGCCTTCCAAAGTGCTGGGATTACAGGCATGAGCCACTGCGCCCGGCCTAAACATGCAGTTTTTAAAAGTGTGTGAACACACTTATCTATAGAGTTTAACAGAAAAAACTATTTTAAAAATAACTGAGAACACACAGAAAATCATTTTAAACATGCTGTTAAAATTCAAAACTACATAGAAAGAACTTGATTTAAAAACATAAAATTTTTAGAAATGTGAATAAAATGCTCTATTAAAGTTTACAAAAGAAGGCGCATTACATTTCTTTAAAAGCAAATAAAAGGTAATAAATACTCATAAAATGCAAATTATTTATTTTTTCTTTTCTTTTTAAAAATTTTCTTATTTTTAATTTTTGTAGGTACATAGTAGGTGTATATATTTGTGGTGCACATAAGGTGTTTTGATATAAGCATGCAATTTGAAATAATCTCATCATGGAGAATGGGGTTTCCATCCTTTCAAGCATTTATCATTTGCATTACAAACAATCCGATTACACTCTTTTAATTATTTTAAAATGTACAATTAAGTTATTATAGTCGCCCTGTTTTGCAATCTGTTAATGGACACAGGCTGTTTCCAAATCTTAGCTGTGGTGAATAATGTTGCAATAAACATGAGAATTCAGATAGCTCTTTGACATATTGATTTCCTTTCTTTTGGGCATGTGCCCAGCAGTGGGACTGCTAGATTACATGGTAGCTCTATTTTTAGTCTTGTGAGGAACCTGCAAACTCTTCTCCATAGTGGTTGTACTAATTTACATTCCCACCAACAGTATACGAGGGTTTCCTTTCACCGCATCCTCAGCAGCATTTATTACTGCCTAATGGATATAAGCCTTTTTAACTGGTGTAAAATGATATCTCACTGCAGTTTTGCTTTGCATTTCCCTGAAGATTAATGATTTTGAGCACATTTTCACATGTCTGTTTGCTATTTATATATTTTCTTTTGAGAAATGTCTATTTAAATCTTTTGCTGATTTTTTGATTGGATGAATTGATTTTTCATATAGAGTTGTTTGAGCTCCTTATATACTCTGTTTATTAATCCCTTATCTGATGGTTAATTTGCATATAGTTTCTCCCATTCTGTGGGTTTTCTCCACCTTTTTGGTTGTTTCTTTTGCTGTGCAGAATCTTTTTAACTTAATGTGATTCCATTGGTTCATTTTTCCTTTGGTTGTTTGAGCTTGTGGGGTATTACTCAAGAAATTTTTGCCCAGACCAGTGTCCTGGAGATTTTCCCTCAATGTATTCACATAGTAGTTTTATAGTTTGAGGTCTTAGATTGAAGTCTTTAACCCATTTTGATTTGACTTTTATATGTGGTAAGAGATAGGGGTCTAGTTTCATTCTTTGCATATGGATATCTAGTTTTCTCAGCACCATTTACCGAAGAGACTGTCTTTTCCCCAGCACATATTCTTGGCACCTTTGTCAGAAACGAATTCATTTTAAGTGTGTGGGTTTGTTTCTGGGTTCTCTATTCTATTCCATTGGTCTATGTGTCTGTTTTTATGCCAGTACCATGTTGTTTTGGTTATTGTAGCCCTCTACTATAATTTGAAGTCAAGAATGTGATTCCTCCAGTTCTGTTCTTCTTGCTTAGGATGACTGTGGCTATTCTGGGTCTTTTGTGGTTGCATATAAATTTGAGGATTGTTTTTTCTATTTTTGTGAAGAATGTCATGGATATTCTGATAAGGATTGCTTTGAATCTGTAGATTGCTTTCTGTAGTATGAACTTTTTAACAATACTGATTCTTCAATCCATGAACATAGAATATTTTTCAATTTTTTGGTGTCCTCTTCAATTTCTTTCATCAGTGTTTTATAGTTTTAATTATAGATATCTTTCACTAGTTTTGTTTAGTTAATTCCTAGGTATTCAATTTTATTTGTGGCTATTGTAAATGGGATTTCTTTTTCTTTTTCAGATTGCTCACTGTTGGCATATAGAAATGCTACTGATTTTTGTATGTTGATTTTGTAACTTGCAACTTTACTGAATTTACCAGTTCAAATGTTTTTTTTTTTTTCTGCAGCCTTCATGTTTTTCCAAATATAAGATCATGTTATCTGCAAACAAGGATAATTTGACTTCCATTCCAATTTAGATACTCTTTATTTCTCTCTTTTGTCTGATTGCTCCAGCTAGGATTTTCTGTACTATGTTGAATAACAGTGGTGAAATTAGCATTTTGGTGGGCTCCAGATCTTAGGGGAAAGGCTTTCAGTTTTTTCCCCTTCAGTATGATACTAGCTGTGGGTCAGCTATATATGGCTTTTATTATGTTCAAGTATGTTACTCATATCTGCAGTTGTTTTTAGAGTTTTTATCATGAAGGGATGTTGAATTTTACCAAACGTTTTTTCAGCATTACTTGAAATAATCATATGGTTTTTATCCTTCATTCTGTTGATATAATGTATCATATTGATTGATTTGCATATGTTGAATCATCCTTGCATCCCAAGGAGAAAGGTCATGATGAGTGTTCTTTTTAATGTATTTTTAAATTTGATTTTGCTGAGGATTTTTGCATCAATATTCATCAGAAATATTGGCCTGTAGTTTTTGTGGGGGTTTTGTTTGTTTGTTTGTTTGTTTGTTTGTTTGTTTGTTTTTTGATGTGGCTTTTTCTTGTTTGGGTGTCAGAATAATTCAGGTCTCATAAAATGAGTTTAAAAGTATTCCTTTCTCCTCTATTTTTTGGGAAAGTTTGAGTAGGATTGATAGTAGTTCTTCTTTAAATGTTTGGTAGAATTCAGCAGTGAAGCCATCAGGTCCTTAGCTTTCCTTTACTGGGAGAATTTTATTATGGCTTAAATGTAGTTACTTGTTATTGATCTGTGCAGGTTTTGAATTTCTTCCTGGTTCAGTCTTGGTAGGTTGTATGTATCTAGGAATTTGTCCATTTCTTCTAGATTATATTGGTATATAGATGCTCACAGTCGCCACTAATGATCCTTTGAATTTCTGCAGTATCAGTTGCAATGTCTCCTTTTTCATTTCTGATTTTATTTATTTGGATCTTCTCCCTTTTTTCCTCAGTTGGTCTGGTTAAAGTTTTGTCAATTTTGTTTAACGTTTAAAAAAAAATTGTTTCACCAATCTTTTGAATTGTTTTATCAATTTTAAATTTCTTTACTTCTGCCCTGATCTTTATTATTTCTTTTCTTTTAGTAGTTTGGGGGCTGGTTTGCTCTTGCTTTTTTAGCTCTTTAAGATGCATAATTAGATTCTTTATTTGAAGTTTTTCATCTCTTTTGATGTAGGCACTTATAGGTATAAACTTTCTTCTTAGTAGTGCTTTTGCTATATACAAATGCAAAATTTTAAAAAATTTAATTGTTAAGAAAGAAGTATATGATTAGCTATATTCACTATATATAACATAAGGATTAACTAGTCTATTTCCTGAATTGTGTGTAGCAGTATCTATCAAATATTAGGTGAATTGCCTTTGACTCAAATTTAATTTTAGTGTTTATTGTAGAGAAATCATCAATTAATACTAATGCAAAATATATTCATTAGAATTATATTTGCAGAATTATAATAATGTCAGAAAATGGAACTAATCTAAATGTGCATCAATAAGATATTTGTTATAAATTATGAAGATCTATGCAATGAAATATTATGAAGGCGTTGAAAAGAATGTGTATTTACACTCATTGGAAAGAATATATTACTATGGCATATTGTTAACTAAAAAAAATTTTTTTTAATGGTTATGTAATTGAAACTTCTTATTTACACTATGATGGAGTAATGAGAAATGACTCACTCATTCATCACAAGAGAATCTAGAAAATTGGATTAAAAACCTGACCCTTGAGAGAAGGACATACCTCAATATGATAAAAGCCGTCTATGACAAATCCACAGTCAACATATTACTGGATGGGGAAAAGTTGAAAGCTCCCTCTGAGAACTGGAACAAGATATGGATGCCCATTCTCACCACTAC
This sequence comes from Chlorocebus sabaeus, assembly GCF_047675955.1. Classification (NCBI taxonomy): domain Eukaryota; kingdom Metazoa; phylum Chordata; class Mammalia; order Primates; family Cercopithecidae; genus Chlorocebus; species Chlorocebus sabaeus. The sequence continues at coordinate 19,325,038 of NC_132926.1, read as the reverse complement.
TCTTCAACACAGTGTTGAAAGTCCTAGCCAGAGCAATCAGACAAGCGAAATAAATAAACGGCATCCAAATCAATGAAGAGGAAGTCAAACTGTCGCTGTTCGCTGATGCTATGATCGTTTACACAGAAAATCCTTAAGACTCTTACAGAAAGCTCCTACAACTGATCAAAGAATTCAGCGAAATTTCCAGATACAAAATTAATGTACACAAATCAGTAGCTTTTCTACACACCATCAGCAACCAAGCTGAGAATCAAATCAAGAACTCAATCCCTTTTACAATAGCTGCAAAAAAAATAAAATGCTTAGAAATATACCTAACTGAAGAGGTGAAAGACTTTCACAAGGAAAGCTACAAAACACTGCTGAAAGAAATTGTAGATGACACAAATAAATGGAAACACATCCCTTGCTCATGGATGAGTAGAATCAATATTGTGAAAATGACCATACTGCCAAAAGCAACCTATAAATTCAATGCAATTCCTGTCAAAATACCACCATCATTTTTCACATTAATTAGAAAAAAAAATTCTAAAATTCATATGGAACCAAAAAAGAGCCCATATAGCCAAAGCAAGACTAAGCAAAAAGAACAAATCTGGAGGCATCACATTACCTGATTTCAAACTATACTATAAGGCCGTAGTCACCAAAACAGCATGGTACTGGTATAAAAAATAGGCACATAGACCAATGGAACAGAATAGCAAACCGAGAAATAAACTCAAATTCTTAAAGCCAACTGATCTTCAATAAAGCAAACAAAAACATAAAATGGGGAAAGGACACTCTTTTCCAAAATGGTGCTCGGATAATTGGCTAGCCACATCCAGGAGAATGAAACTGGATCCTCATCTCTTACCTTATACAAAAATCAACTCAAATGGATAAAGGATTTAAATCTAAGACCTAAAACTATAAAAATTCTAGAAGATAACATTGGAAAAACCCTTCTAGACATTGCATGAAATCCTTAGGCAAGAATTTCATGATCAAGGACCCAAAAACAAATGCAGTGAAAACAAAGATAAATTGTTGGGACTTAGTTAAACTAAAGAGCTTTTGCATGGCAAAAGGAATAGTCAACAGGGTAAAAAGACAACCCACAGAGTGGGCAAAATCTTCAAAAATCTGTACATCTGAAAATGGACTAATATGCAGAATCTACAATGAACTCAAACAAATCAAAAAGAACAAAGCAAAAATCCCATCAAAAAGTGGGCTAAGGACATGAATAGATAATTCTCAAAAGAAGATATACAAATGGCCAACAAACATATGAAAAAATGGTCAACATCACTAATAATCAGGGAAATGCAAATCAAAACCACAGTGTGATACCATCTTACTCCTGCAAGAATGCCATAATCAAAAAATCAAAAAATAGTAGATGTTGGCATGTATGCACTGAACAGAGAACACCACTACACCGCTGGTGGGAATGAAAACTAGTACAATCACTATGGAAAACAGTATGGAGATTCCTTAAATAACTAAAAGTAGAACTACCATTTGATCCAGCAATCCCACTACTGGGTATCTACCCAGAGGAAAAGAAGTTTTTATACAAAAAAGATACTTGCACATGCATGTTTATAGCAGCACAATTCATAATTGCAAAATCATGGAACCAACCCAAATGCCAATCAATCAATGAGTGGATAAAGAAACTGATATATATATATATATGAGATGGAATACTACTCAGCCATAAAAAGGAATGAGTTAATGGCATTCAGAGGGACCTGGATGAGATTGGAGACTATTAGTCTAAGTGAAGTAACTCTGGAACAGAAAACCAAACGTCATATGTTCTCACTTATAAGTGGGAGGTAAGCTATGAGGATGCAAAGGCCTAAGAATGACACAATAGACTTTGGGGACTCAAGGGGAAAGGGCAGGAAGGGAGTGAGAGACAAAAGACTACAAATACTGTGCGTTATACATTGCTCACAAATCACCACTAAAGAACTTGCTAATGTAAGTTTATCCCTTTGCCTTCGACCGTAAAACACAGCCACCCCCAAAGGGGCCATTTCAGAGGCCTACCTGCAGGGGCCATTCTCTTTCCCAGGGATGTTCCTTGCTGAGAAAAAGAATTCAGCGATATTTCTCCTATTTGCTTTTGAAAGAATAGAAACATGGCTCTGTTCCACCCGGCTCACCAGTAGTCAGAGTTTAAGGTTATCTCTCTTGTTACCTGAACATTGCTGTTATCCTGTTCTTTTTTCAAGGTGCCTAGATTTCATATTGTTCAAACACACATGCTCTACAAACAATTTGTTCTACAAACAATTTGTGCAGTTAACGCAATCATCACAGGGTCCTGAGGTGACATACATCCTCCTCAGCTTAGGAAGATGATGGGATTAAGAGATTAAAGTAAAGACAGGCATAGGAAATCACAAGGGTATTGATTGGGGAAATGATAAGTGTCCATGAAATCTTCACAATTTATGTTCAGAGATTGCAGTAAAGATAGGCATAAGAAATTACAAAAGTATTAATTTGGGGAAATAATAAATGTCCATGAAATCTTCACAAGTTATGTTCTTCTGCTATGGCTTCAGCTGGTCCCTCTGTTTGGGGTCCCTGACTTCCTACAACACATAAATACATCTTTATTGTCTGATTCTCCTCCTGTATTATTTACTCCTTGAGGTCGAAGACCTCATAGCCTTATTTCACTAATATATTCCCAACACCCAGTATCTGGCACAAGGTAGGAAAGCAGTTATTAAACAAACTGAAGGACTAAATAAATGAGCCAATGAATGAATTAATGATAGCATGGAAGATTATTCAACAAAATGTTTTATGGATATAATCAGCTGATAAGATCATGGATAATAACATTCTTCTATGTACATTTTTCTACTTATGCTTAATATCACTTGAAATATCTCTATATGCATAGTCTTTAGGATAAAAGAATATTTTCAATGTTTTGTTTATATATTGAGGGCTTAAAACAACTCAAGAGCAACATTAGGATAATATTACTTCAAGGAAGCTTGTAAAGGAGGTATTGGGCAAGTAAATCCTACTGAAAAATTATCTTAAATGTTCACTGCAGTGAGAATCAAAGCTTTAGATACCCGAAAAATGAAGAGTGTAAATAATTAACTATTAGGAAAACAAATATATTTGTCTTTTTTGTTTTTGAAATGGCATTTCACTCTTGTCACCCAGGCTGGAGTGCAATGGCATGATCTCGGCCCACTGCAACATCTACCTCCTGGGTTCAAGTGATTCTCCTGCCTCAGCCTACCAAGTAGCTGGGATTACAGGCGCCTGCCACCACACCCAACTAATTTTTGTATTTTTAGTAGAGATGGGGTTTCAACATGTTGGCCACCCTGGTCTCGAACTCCTGACCTCTGGCAATCCACTGGCCTCAGCCTCCCAAAATGTTGGGATTACAGGCATGAGCCACCATGTCTGGACAGATATTTGTCTTTTAAAAAAATGTATCAAAATGAGAGGTCAAGCTAGTCCTACCCAAAGTTCCTTATATTCTTCAAATGTACGGGAAGGGGCCCTTACTGAACATGCTACATACAACCAGTAACATACCTCCCCAAAAAAGTAGCTCTTCTCCTACCTCTTTACATTCTTTAAATGTAAAGAACCCAAACCTTAGCAGCACGCAATGTACCCTTGTAACAAACCTGCACATATAACCCCTGAATTTAAAATAAAAGTTGAAGTAGATAAATCCACATAAAGAACAAACTTTTTTGGACTTAACTGCCTGAACCTAAATTTCATTCAGAATTCAGAGTTCTGCACATGATACAATAAAGAACATTCAGATGTGATTTCCCTTGCAAAGTATATACAGAGATCCCAAATAGTAAGTTATAGCTCTTCTTCAAATGACGCTCACTAATTTACACACAAAGACATTCTGCATGTTTGTGCTATTCTATAATCTTACTCACAAGGGAGATTTGCATTTGAAAAAAGAAGTAAATTATGAAAATTTTTCCTCAGTGTTAGTATATGTAATTTCTATGGTAAATATAAAAATTACAGGATATGTAGTTATGATTCCCATTCAATTTATTCAATAATTAAGTGTTGAGTGAGTCTTACACGCTAACAATTATGCTAGATCATGAATTGTCTGAGTATGAAAATAAATGTTAACAGGTTTCTAGCCTTCAAAGACCCATGGCCTTTTTCATTAACAAAACAACCATTTGACTTGAAGTTATGTAATGTAGGAGTTAAACCACAGAAAAGCACAAGCTTTGACAACAAACCAAGTAGATCAAAATTCTAACTCACTCTTTTTCTTTTTCATTCTTTTTTTTTAAGAGACAGGTTTCACCCTGTTGCCCAGGTTGGAGTACAGTGATGTGATCATAGCTCCTTGCAGCCTCAAAATCCTGGGCTCAAACAATCCTTCCACTTCAGCCTCTTGAGTAGTTGGAATTACAGGTGCACACCACGATGCCCACCTAAGTTTTTAATATTTGAGGCGTTTTTGTAGATGGAGTCTTATTATGCTCCCCAGGTTGCTCTTGAACTCCTGGCCTCAAGCAATCCTCTTGCCTAGGCTTGCGAAAGTGCTGGGATTACAGATCTGAGCCACCACACCCAGTCCTAACTCACTCTTTTAATACATATATGCTATTCCATTGTATGGATGTAGCAGTATTTATCCAACCAGTCCCATATGGATATAGTATGCATTCAGTGTTTTCTGTAATTAGGTGACATAAGACAGTGCTGCAACAAACACCCCTGCACACAGAGCCTTATGTTCTGATGTGTTTATTTACACAGAAATTAAAAGCAATAGCCTCCAGATTGCTGCAATCGTCTAACTAGTGTGCCTGTTCTGTACTTGCTCTTTTATCATGTACATAAACATTGTAACTTAGACTCTGTCAGTCTTCTGCCCCAATCTATCAGTGGTCTGTCAGTTCTCTTAGAGCAAAAGACAAAGTCCTTCGATGACCTGTGTCTCTTTGTGAATTGCTCATCTTCATCCTCGGTATCATTTTGACCCCATCTCCTACCACTCCCCACCACAGTTCCTTCACTCCAGACACACTGGCCTCAACACTATTCCCTGAATCCAACACAATGCAAGCCTTCACATTGGAATTTCTTGCATTTGCTTGTTCCCTCTACTTGGAGCTCTCTTTGCGTAGGTCTCTGCACACCCCACTCTCTCACATTCTTCAGGTCTCCTCCACTCAAGTGTTACCTTCTTAGCGGCGCCCTTCCAGAACATGCTAAATGCTAAATAAAACCAGTAACATACCTCCCCAAAAGAAGTAGCTCTTCTCCTCCTACCTCACCTTATTTTGTTCAAAGCATTAATTACATTTGACATACTTTGGATTTACTTGTTTATTTGTTTATTTTCTGTTTCCAGTCCTACTCCAAATAAGAGTACCACTCACAGGGGTAAGGACTTACTTTTACCACTGCCATATCCCCAGTAACTAAAATTGTGCCTGGCACATAGTAAATGCTCACTTGATTTTTATTAAATGAATTGATAAAGGAATATGAGAGACTCAAAGCTAGGATAGATGCTGCCAGATTAATTTCCCCAAAATGTTGCTGCAATCAATATTTTTCTGCAAGATGTAAGAATGATTGTAACTACTTCCCACACTTTTACCAACTCTAGACATTATCATTCTTTTTGTTATTTATGTATGTACTTTTTGTCTAAGGGATAGTTGCAGCTTTTATCAAGTAAATGTGAAATTCTAATGTGTATCCAAACATGCATATTTAATTTATTTCAGTATATTCCTAAGTGACAGACTGTACAGAATGCAAACAGAAACAATGCAGATAACTAAAGTTTTGAGCTAGTATTTTCAATAGTTCATGTCCACAGATTTTTAGCTCCAACAATTAAAATGCAAATCAAATACCTCTTCAAAGAGACCTGTCTAAGGCTGCAGTCTCTCAGTTTCAAGGAAGCATCTTTCATCCAGCACCGTCCTTCTGTGAAATAAGCAGCTTCTTTGGCAAGTCTGAAAGAAAGAATGGGGAAAATGAGAGGATCACTCATTATAACTACCCTCCTGGAGTTCTTTCAAGAATATGCTTCCATGACAGATAAAGGGAATTCAGAGGCTAAGAGGCACTCTGTTAAGATTTACAGGTGGCTTTGGCACAGATCCAGATGCAAGATAAATAACAAATGTGAACAGGAAAAGAAGGATGTGACAGAGTGAGAATATCCTTCATATGACATGAAAGGCAGTGATTCTGGGGATGCAAACCCAGCCTGTTGAACAGTCCTTGAAAATGGCATTTTAAAAGAACATCAAGCAGTTGGAAGACCTATGGGGAAATTGACAGGATCCAGAACTAGACAGTGTTGAAGTATTGTAAGGCATGGATTTGCTTTAAAAATGTCTCCGTGTTAAAAGGTAATTTCCACTTGTAGTGTAGAAATTACAAAATCGGGTCATTTTTTTGGATAGTTCTGAGTTAATAAAATGATAGCACAAATAAAAATTAACACTAAATTCAGCCACTTTTTACTTTCAAGTTATTCTTTTCTCTCATATTTAATAGGGTTTTGGGAAGGAAGACAGGTACCTTTCCAAATTGCAAACTACAGATGTCCTACAAAACCCCAAAATATTCAGGCCTACTTCAGAAATTAGCCACATTCCGCATTTTGGAGATAAAACTTAAGTTGGAGGTAGAGCCAATAAAAAGATAAAATACTGCCAGACTACAGAAGACTCAGATGATTTCAATGATGTTGCCAACAGATGGCAAATGGAGGGCAGTGGAAGATAATGCCAAAATAATTACCTCTCAAGCCAGAAGCCAAACTAGGGAGTATGTTCTGAGAAATAATTATTCTACTCACTGCTCAGGAAAAGGACATGCACACACACAAATATTAGGAGGAAAATAATCAAATCTGTAGAAATAAGGGAATAGTACTTAGATTAAATTATTCTATCAAAGGAAATGGAAAAGGAGAAAGAATAATGTAGATATGCCTCTTAAGGATAACATTATATGAAAGTAATTCAATAATAATAATGTTTGCCTTTTTAAAGCCATATGTGCTAGGCCTTGTGTCAAATGCTTTTATGAGTATTTTCTCATTCAACTCAGGATAATGCTGTGAGGTGATTTTATTATTACTTAGGTTTTACTGGGGGATAAAGAAGTTAAGTTCTCTTTCCAAGGTCACATAACTTGTAAATGGTGGATCCAGGATCCACTGCTAGACGTATTGATGACAGAGACTCCACTCTCGGATATTACACTGCATAAGGTCACATTTTACAGGTAAACACCTAAAAAGCAGCTTAACTTTCTATTTGAAGGCAACCCAACTATGTAAGCCTGGTATATGACAATGTTACTCTGTTCACCTAAGACTCAAAGACTCATTGATACAAACATTTAATTGGCACTTACTGTATCACAAATGTCACACTAGGCACTAGGGAGAAGATAATTTCAGCTCAGGAAGAGTATACTGTGTAGTGGGTGGTATTAGGCCATTCTTGCATTGCTATAAAGAAATACCTGAAACTAGGTAATACACAAGAAAAAGGTTTATGTGGCTTACAGTTCTGCAGGCTGTACAGGAAACATAATGCCAACCAGCACCTGCTTCTGAGGAGGCCTCAGGAAGCTTTTATTCATGGTAAAAGGCGAGGCAGAAACAGGAACTTCATATGGTGAAAGCAGGAGCAAGAGAGAGAAAGAGTGAGCAGGAGGAGCCACACACTTTTAAATGATGAGTTCTTGCAAGAACTCACTATCATGAAGACAGTATCAAGCCATAAGGGATCTGCCTCCAGGATCCAAACACCTCCCACCAGGCCCCATCTCCAGCATTAGGAATTACAATTCAAGATGAGATTTGGGTGGGGACAAAAATCCAAACTATATCAGTAGAGAATAAGATAGATATGTAAACAAATAATCATAATGCAATGCAAGAAATGGCGTGCTAGCAGATACATTCATGGGAAGGTGGGAAGAAAGAAAGGGATGAGAAGTAACTGAAAGAAAGAAAACAGAATATCCAAAGACATTAAGTTGGCATTCACAAGGAAACATTCAAATACGGAATGCAGACCATGACAAAAGAACATAACTATTAAAAATGCATGAAAAAATGCATGGAATAATTTTGCTGAAGAGTGTGCTCATCTAAGTAACTTTGGAAAGGAGTAAATACTGTAAGACTAAATGCAAAGGAAACTTAACATAAGCATTATACTCTCCTTGATAAAGGTATTTTCCCTGGGGATATAGTTAACAGTTATTTAAAAACTACACATGTATATTGTAATTTTACAATAAAGTAAATGGATGATGGATGATGAGAGTAAGATTTCTCACTATTGGAGTGGTAGATAACAGACAAGCAAAGAGACAAGACAAGAAAAATCCATGTGGTAATGTTTACAGTTGGGAACATCAGTATGAACTCCTGTCTAGCTTAATATAGATGCTGATGGAAATGTTTAGAGATGTGCATGTGTGTGTGTGTTTATGCACAGCTTAGCATACACATATACATTTTCTTGTTCTGTCAACTATAATTACCTACAAGAGACGACACACCAGTAGCCACACTGAAAGGCCAGATCTTGGTTTCTAATACCTTTCTCCAATAAAGGAACCAAATATCTTTAGAAAAATATCTGATTCTAAGACTGGGGCAGTAAATGTACAAGATGAGTCTTGAGCCTATTTTACTCAAGAATAAAAAGAAACGAACCCACGTTGATAGGTATATGACAAAATAATGGCACATGAGCTAACTGCAAGAGCTCCTAATGGCCAAAGCAGGAACAGTAATAATAAAATTATATTTGATTATAACCTAAAATATAAAATAAATATCCATTAACCCATACTAATATAAATAGCTAATTAAATAAATAGATGAGAGAAAACTAATAAGTTTCTTATGCCGAAGAATTCCAAATCATTTACAAAGATACCCCATTCTCAAGGAGGGGAACATAACTCTACAGTGGAGAAACCTGACAAACACTACTTTAGCCAGATAATCAAAGTGAATATCAACAGTGGTTGCGTATGTTGATTAGTATGTACCCCTGCTATGACATGATGATAATGACACTTTGCTTCTGTGGTCTCCCTCCCAAATTCCCATAACACCAGTGTAATCATAAGCAAATCGCAACATAAATCACTACTGAAAAATGTTCTACAAAATTAGATTCTACCAATTTTGGCAAGTTTGGAAGACAGAAGATGGCCGAAGCATATTTCTCTTCCTCTGGCAGTGACAAGCAGTCATTTGACCTTCTCTCCTTGAGTCATCTTCCTTGATGCTCCACATTTTATAAATTTTCTTAACATGAGAAAAAGCAGCAATTTCCTGATCCTTTAAAAATCTACGGCAAATAGAAAACACGCGACAGCCTTTCCTGACCTTCACTCTTGGAGAACATTCAGTGGTTTTCTAAGCACCTAATCCCCTGTATTAAATTCCTTTCTTCTCAAAATAGTTAGGGTGGTATCTGTTTCCTGACTGACCCCACTGATAAACACACAATGTATCCATCACAGCACCTAGCTCTCACAGGCACTCAATAACGTTCTACAAAATGCATGAACAGGCCGGGCGCGGTGGCTCAAGCCTGTAATCCCAGCACTTTGGGAGGCCGAGACGGGCGGATCACGAGGTCAGGAGATCGAGACCATCCTGGCTAACACAGTGAAACCCTGTCTCTACTAAAAAATACAAAAAACTAGCCGGGCGAGGTGGCGGGCGCCTGTAGTCCCAGCTACTCGGGAGGCTGAGGCAGGAGAATGGAGTAAATCCGGGAGGCGGAGCTTGCAGTGAGCCGGGATCTTGCCACTGCATTCCAGCCTGGGCGACAGAGCAAGACTCTGCCTCAAAAAAAAACAAAAAAACAAAAAAACAACAAAAAAAAAATGCATGAACAGAACTCCTTCAAAATCTTCAAAGTCAACAAAATCAAGCAAAGTCTGAGAAGCTGTACCAACCAGGAGGAGCCTAAGGAAACAGGGCTATGTGAAATGTGATATCATAGATAGGATCTCAGAACAGAAAAAAAGACATTAGGCAAAAACTAAGAAAATCTGAGGAAAATGTGAACTTCAGTTGATAATAATGTGTCAGTGTTGGCTCATTAATTGTAATAAGTGTATCATGTTAATGTAAGATATTAATAATAGGTAAAATCAGGTGTGGGTTATCTGCACAACTTTTGTATAAATCTAAAATTATTTTATATTTAAAAGTGTATTAAAATCAAATATCCATCACAAGAATTAAAAAGAATTCAAATAATGTAGAAAAGAAAATTAAATATTTTTACATTTATGAGCTTTCATAAAAAGAAAAATAGCATTCATTGAATATGTACTTCTAAATATTAAGAAATTAAGTACCCTAGAAACTTACATATACATGAGAAAGATGAACACTTGCCCTCAATATACAAAAAATTCAAAGAATAGAGAAACTTTTTAGCAAATTCTGAGAGGTAGAACTTCTGGGAGGAAAAAAAAAAGGCTCAAGCAAAGAGTTGCAGGATAAATTAATCTGACCTTCCTAAAGTGGATAAAATTGGTATTATTGAAGGATAAGATTGTCTCCCTGAATGGCGCTCTCTCTGTCAATTTCTAGCAAGTCTCTTTCTTATTTTTCTCACCAAAACATTAAAAAAGATGAGCCTGAAATGAACTACTAAGGACTGAATTAACTGTGGTCAATTTTCACAGTAGTTGAACATAATAGGATCATGGAATCTCAGAGCAGGTCAAATCACCAGGGTCAGTCCCTCACTGTGAGGAAACTGAGACCCAGAGAGATAAGGTGTTTTGTCCTACAAAATAGGTATAACTGGTGACTCATTTGACACTAGAGCCAAGTTTTCTTAAACTCTAGGGCCATGCTTTTACCCATGTATGACACCACTGATGAAAAAGAACTGCTACATGTTACTTCTTGCAGCCATTCCTTACTTCCTTACCTTTCTGTCTTTCTCTCTCTCTCCAATGTTTGCCTATCACAACACATTTTCTAACAGAGCAGATAGAGAAGTTAAAATGCCCTCTACCCTATGCATCCTATACCCTAGATAATGAATAAACTTATATTCCATCCTTAAAGACAAAATGTTGTCCTAGTATAAAGCAGCCATCCCCTAAAGTGACAAGTTAATCCTGGAACCAAAGCACACCAGCTCACACCAACATGCTTCACACCATAATAAACTCAGAAACTTCATTAAAGTAATGTTTGCTTATTAAGCTGGAACCAATTAAAAGTAATCAGACAAAAAAGAGTGATCCATTTCTTCTACTATATTAATTCAATTTGGATGAGAATAAGCTATACCTCGAATTAATCACTTCAATGGGAGTTGGTTAAAATGGCTAGGTTTTCCAGCCTATGACTTTTAAAACTAAAATGAAGAAAAACACAAAAGCAGTTTAATTGCAATAAAAGTACAGCTTTGAACCTCAAAATAATCAGATATTGAGCAGATGCAGCTATTTTTCCAACTTATATTCTAATTAGTTTTCTTTGCTCTAAAACTGATATGCATCCTATAAACTTGCAAATTTAGTAATAATCTGTAAAAATCTTTTTCTTTAAATAGCTTGGGAGTTGTCTGCTGGGACTAAAAATATTTGCAACAGATACAGAAATGTTTAAAAGTGAAAATTTTGCCTGTCTGAAATGTACTTAGAAATATGAAAAATCTGTGCTTAAATAAGTTGCCTCAAAATTGCCTCATTTCAAATTTATGAAACTTTCAAAACCTCAAAGACAAAAGAAAAATGTCAGCAGGTGATGGTAAGCAAGCATAAACTTTATGTAATTATCATGTTTCACAAACCACAAAAGTTGATTTTCAGAGCAGAAAAAAAAATATTTGCAACCACCTAACCCCAATTTTCACATTTGTGCAACATATCCACAGTGCTTAAGTAATTTTCTAGAAGGCACACAAGTAGTTGGGATTAGATCCCAAGGGTGCTGCCTGTTGGTGCAACACTTGCCACCTATTCATAATAACATGCAGCCCCCTCAGTTTCTTGTCTTCATAGATGAGTGGTTGCCATTGCTTATATAATATGAAACCTTCATTCCCTTATTCTCATGTGTGTTTTCTTGGTTTCACTTCACCCTAAAAGTCAAGACTATTTACTTTGGGATCTTTATATCTTCTAGGAGAAAAATACTTGACTGTTTGCTCTATAGCTTGAAGCAATAGGTCTAAAATATAATACAACCTTTATTATTTTCCTCTCAGAATCGGGTGACAGTAAGTAAAGTATATTTTGCAGACACAGGATAAACAAAATAGAAGTTATGACAGTGAATGCTAATTAACAAATCATCGTGTTAAGTAGAGTGCCCTCGATGATAACACATTTGGCTTGGTGGTTAATTCCAGGTGCCGGAGTGAGACTTTCTGACTTCAAAGCCTTCTTCTTCCACTGTTCAGCTGTGTGACCATAAGTCACACCCTCACTATTTTTATAGTTCAAAATAGATAGGTAGATAACATAGAGAGAGATAGAGTCATAAAATCAAAGAAAGAAAATTCAGTAAAGTCCCTGGTGTTTCCCACAATGACTGCCTTAATGCTTCTTTTAGAAATACCAAATAACAAATTGTTTCATTATCGTTTATTGCTCTCTGCTTTACCAAACATTTTCGGCTTACCTAGTATGCAAGCCAGGGCTACTAACACGGTTCCTTAATACTTCTAAGTCTCAGATCTCCTCATCTATAATGCTTACTCACAGAATTTAATGAGACAGTAAATAGTATGCTATAAGTTGTCTGTTGAGATTTGGAAGCCTTTTCACCCTTTGCTGTACTTTCCCTTTTATAGCAAAGACTAGGAGCTTAAGAACTGGATTTCCCAGGCTCCTTTGCCGACAGGATTCTGGACACAGATTAGGTTCTACCAATTTTGGCGAGTTTGGAAGACAGAAGATGGCCGAAGCATATTTCTCTTCCTCTGGCAGTGACAAGCAGTCATTTGACCTTCTCTCCTTGAGTCACCTTCCTAGATGCTACACATTTTATAAATTTTCTTAACATGAGAAAAAGCAGCAATTTCCTGATCCTCTGAAAATCTACAGCAAATAGAAAACATGTGACAGCCTTTCCTGACCTTCACTCTTGGAGACCATTCACTGGTTTTCCAAGCACCTAATCCCCTGTATTAAATTCCTTTCTTCTCAAAATAGTTAGGGTGGTATCTGTTTCCCGACTGACCCCACTGATAAACACACAATGTATCCATCACAGCACCTAGCTCTCACAGGCACTCAATAAAGGATCACATGAAACAGTAGCAGTAGTAGCAACGGCAGCAGTATTAGTAGAGGCAGTAAAACTCAGTCTTCACTTTCTCTAACAAAACAAGAATAGAGGACTATCCAAATTAGGGAAAATTCTGGATTATGGCCCTCAGAAGAGAAGTATTACATTAGTATTTAGAATTAGATACAATAATTTAATTCAGCTATCATGCTATTTTGTAGAACTATGTTTGGATTTGCAAGTATTGTTTGTGCATTTTATGTTCATGTGATTTGGAGAAATGATTTTTAAACAAAAAACCCCAGCATATCTGGGTTCAAATCTCACTAAGCCACGTACTAACTGTGATTTTGCACAAGTCAACTTTCTATGCATTGTTTTCCAACACAAAATAAAATAGCTGAAATAAATGCTCATAGAAAGTCTGTTCAGCTGTTTAATGTTGTGCTTTTAGAACTAAGTATGTGAAGTATTTTAAGGTCCTTGAAAACTAATGCTGGAAGTGATTTAAATAGTCCCCTGAAACCATATGTATGTGATTAATTTTCCTAAGGAAGAAAACATTTGCATACCAAAAGGTATTTTTCATTTTAGTATAGCCTAGCTCCTGTCCCAATTACATCAAATTTTTATTAATAAAATAATGTTGTCTCATTTCAACCAATTTACAGTCAAGAGAAAAGAGACCTGAAAAGTATCCATTTATTCCATTCATTACAAGGATATCTCAGAGGGCAATAATTTACTGGTCTTTTCAATCATCAAAAACCGTACAAACAGTAGCTTCTGGCAAAAAATAAAATAAAATAAATACATTTATAAGGCGGGGAAACAGAGAGAGAGAGGGACACAAAGACACAGAGAGACACAGAGATGAAGAAAGAGGCAGAGAAAAAGACAGAGGGAGGTAATATGAAAAAATTTTGATAAGTGCAAAGCGCTGAATCAATGTAAATATAAGATGCTTAAACCACCTATCTGAAGAAATTACCAATCAATGAAATCCATTTCTTTATTCTGCTAGAAAATTTAAGTTCTCTAATGCAGTCCAGCATATATTGGTTAAAGCATAAATTCTGGGTAAGAGCAGACATGGAGTTGAATTTCAGATTCAGTAATTACTAGCTGTTTGATTATAAAGAATTTAATTTCCATGAGCTCCAGCTTCATATTAGTAAAAGGAAAACAATAACAGTAATCTCATAGAATTGTTTGAATTAACTAACAAGATTTATGTACATACATGGATAACACCTATTAAGGTATTTATTATAAAGCAAATGCTGGTTACATGTCAGTTACTCTCAGAAATCACTCTTCCAAACAACCTGCTGCTTCATTTCATGAACTATCTTTTGCTATCCCACTGGTATCTTTTTTTGTTGGCAATTTTATTATGATAAGCTCAGCTCTAAAGGATTAAACTGATTTCAGTTTTCACCACTCTGAACGTGTGAAGAGATGCTAGAAGGAAAAAAAATTGAATTCAGAAAGTAAATTCAACTTATTAAGTTGAAACCAAAATAGAATTATAAAGGATAAGTTTGGTTTGGGTTTCAATTAGTGATTAGGAATACTCTATTCTGTCACAACTCAATCTTTTCATTTACTTTTGTTTTCAGCAGGTTCTGGGCCATCCAGTTCTAATCTCCTTTATAAGAATGGACTTTGAGCTGGAAAAATACTAACATGTAAACTACTCAGATTACCTTTAGTGGCACACAGAATTTCTCAAATCTAAAGGAAAGGGTCAAAAGATGCAAATCCAAGGGACCTTGGAAAAATATTTTTAATATACTAATAAATTGGTGCTTCGTCGGTCAGATTTCTGCAAATGTGGTCCATGGCCCATCGTGGGCTGCCACAGTCTCCATGGTGGGCCATGTTCTTTTCCAACTCAATGGAGTTGGAACAAATATTGACTAAGCATAGTATGTACCAGAAACTATTCGATACTCAAGATAGAGTGATAAATAAAATGTAAAAAGTACTTGACCTATTGGACTTATACTCTAGTATCTAGGGACAGACACATAAAAATTAATAAGTAATATATATTATCTGGCAAATGATATAAGTGCTTTAGAGAAAAATAAACAGGAAATAGGAATAGAAATACCATGGTAGGAAGAGAGGTTCAATTTTAAATAGTGTGTTCAGTGGAAGTTTCACCAAGATGATAACATTTGAGAAAAGACCTAAAACAGATGAGTAGCAAGACTTTTGCATATCTGGGGAAAGAGTATGGTAGGCAGAAAGAGGATCAAGGCAAGAACATTGGGGTGAAAAAGTACAAGCAGGCCATGTGACCAGTCTTTTCTTATTAAACTATCTTTTACATTGAATGAGTAGGTGAGCCATGGGATAGTTCAACCTTCCCGAAATGAACTGCTTTCAAAAATCTGGAAAATCTTCAGATGTACTTTTGCAAGTCAGGCCCTGGACAGTGGACACCCAGGAAAATTATCCAGAATGACAATATGATGCAATTTTTTTAAGTCTAAATGAATATCGCATCCAGCTATTGTGGTCACTGCTATTTAAATCTAGAAAATAGAACCCCTCCGAGTAAAGACTGAAGAATATGGCGCTCATTCAACAGTCAGTGAAATATTTAATAAGCATGCACTATGTTTCATGTATTATTTTTGTATTATCAAAAATACAAATAAGAAGATTGCATTTTCTGGCATCTTGGTCTCAGATAAATAACAAGGACACGTACGCACAGTCATGTGATAAAACAACTCAAGCTCATGGAATCAACCTTCCACACCGCCAAGCACCATCAGCAACGTTCTGAAGAAAATTTTCTTTGGAGTCTCACACTACAGATATGGTCATCTCCATTCACAAACAATCAGCAGTTTACCTATTTAACATTCTTCACAAGTACTAGATAGCATCGACTCTAAAAATAGATACAGACAGATTAGATTATTCTTTCTTAACAGAGGTGAATTACCCATGAAGCAAAGCAAGAAATAAAGAGACATTTTGCAGGAAAAAAAATGTCCAATTATTCTTTGGCTGGACACTTCTTTGGATTTTGTGGATGAGGAAAAGAGAACAGACAATTCCCCCTAATTATCTGTTCCTATAATGAACATCTGTTGCATTTGCCCCAAATCCATTCTCCCTTTCTCTTGGAGAATCATCCCCTCCTCCTTTCTTAGTCAGACGGTTTTGATTGAGAAATTTGGCTCCAGGGATGAGCAAGTAATCCAAACTAAGACAGAGTATTCCTTGCCCCCTTGCAGGGCCAGTTTCATTGGGGAATGTGTGAGCCATGTAAATATACAGGATCCTGCAGTCAGAAGGATCTCAGACTTGGCTTAATGCATTACAGCCTCTGTCTCAAAATAGGTAATAATTTTGTTTCTGAACTTGTGTTTTTTAAGCAAAATCCAGTGCGACAATAAGGTTTCCATGTGAGCATGGTAAATATGCACAATGTCCATCACTCCATGCTACCCCATTCACTCATGACATTTGCATGTAGCATTCACATGGCCCCGTGAATACAGAATTTCAGTACATTAGAGTTCAGTGAGATTCAAAGCAAGAAGGTATCATTTGCATCTAAAACTGAATAATTGAGGGCCCTGAAAGCCACATTTTTCTTTTGAGTCAGAATTTCCTTCAATAGGAAAAGAAGGCAATTGCATTCTAAGAAACACAGGTGACCAGAGAACCCTATCGTATTCATTTTTTCCAGTGTAACATTCCTGTATTAGGCAACCACTTAGCTGAAAATGATGACATTCTAGAAGGAAAAGAAAAAACAGGGCAACTCAGAGTTCCTTTTCCCTTTGGCCCTTCCCTACTCATCAATGAGTGAGACCTAGAGAGTATTGATAGAATGAGGACATACCAAGAAGTGAAGATAGTGTGATGCAGCATCTCGACAGTTCTGGAAAGAACAAAATTCATATGCATGAGAAAGTTTATACAACATAAATTTTGTAATTTTGATGAATTTGTATATGAATTAAATGTCATTTAAAACTGGCATTGCACATATAAAGAGAAATGGTAAGGTCTATGCTAATCATTTAAAATTTAAATTTTCTTTACTTAGAATGACATTAAACAGCAAATAAAAAACACCATGACAAGTTGAATGTGAGTGCAGAAGAAAGAAACTTCACATTTAATCACCTTTGACAACACTCTTTTCTTACTTTTTGAACAAGCAACTTCACACTTTTATCACGCACTAAGCCCCACAAATTGTGTAGCTAGGCCTTCTTCCTGGCCACCGTGATTGGTTCAGAATGGGCACGTGAATTAATCCAGGTCAATGAGACCTAACATCATGGAGTTTTTTGGGTTTTGCCTTTGTTGTTGTTGTTGTTGTTGTTTTTTAAACTTTGTTTTATTTTGGTTTTCTTTCCCATGGAGCTAAGAGAAATAGAGTGTCTCTTTCCACTGAAAGCGATTAGGGATAAAACCCTGGGGCTCCTAATGGTCATCTTGCTGCTGAATAATGAAAATCCCAGAGAAAAAAAATCACCCCAGAGGTGGAAAGAGATTCCTCATGGTATCATCTGAGCATCTGAGCCCAGCCATGCCTACTCCTCCTATGTTTCTATTTTGTTCACACTAGTTGAGATCAATTCCCTTTTTGCTCAAGCTAGTTGGAACCAAGTTTCTATTATTTACAACCAAAACATTCTTGCTATTAGTATTCCCTGGCCTCATACCTTTAATGTGCTCCTGCTCCTTTGCTTATGAAATAAAGGTAGTCCTTATGAATTCAGCATTTACTCCAGGCTCCTACCCAACTTTCCACTTTTTCCTTCCATTATGCAAACTGCACACTTGAGATGTGTTCTGGCCACCCTCCTCTGCTCTTGGTTGTGCCTTCCTACTGTGCTTTACTTTTACTATTTTTGCCTACACCTAGCGACCATATGACCTCACTTACTGCCTCATAATGCTGCATCCTATCTTTCAATACCCACCTTTAATGTTCTTTCTCTAGAATGATCTCCCTGTTTGTCCTCAAAATCATGTTCTTTTTTTTTTTTTTGAGGCGGAGTCTTGCTCTGTCGCCCAGGCTGGAGTGCAATGGCACTATCTCTGCTCACTGCAAGCTCCGCCTCCTGGGTTCACGCCATTCTCCTGCCTCAGCCTCCCGAGTAGCTGGGACTACAGGCGCCTGCCACCACGCCCGGCTAATTTTTTTGTATTTTTAGTAGAGATGGGGTTTCACCGTGTTAGCCAGGATGGTCTCGATCTCCTGACCTCGTGATCCACCCATCTCGGCCTCCCAAAGTGCTGGGATTACAGGCTTGAGCCACCGCGCCCGGCCAAAACCATGTTCTTTCTATTTCTTTAAACATTGCCATTTCAAATATACACTGTGTAATAATAATCATCTATATCCCTCACTAAATTGTACATATTTCAAAGCTATCTGTGAATTTTCTACAGTGCCTAGCACACAAACTGGTGCATACTTCTTGTTCAATAAGTACTAGTTGAATTGAATTAAATGGAAGACTGAAAAATAACTGAGAAGAAAATTCAAAACACTCAAGAGGGTAGGAAGAATCAGAACCCTGATGAACTCTGGCAGTGATCTCTTAAGTAGGCTATTTTGTGTCATTCTTAATGTTATTTTTGCCTGAAGGAAGACACAATAAATGACATTTTAAAAAAATCAGATGATCTATTCCTGCTTAATGCTTAGGGTAAAATGGACAATTCAGTTCATCAAGGAGACAAACTCTCCCAGCTTTGGCTCTGAGTCTCTCAAGTTGCAGTTATCATCGTTTAGGCCAAAAGTAGCACTTTGAAATAGAAAGTCTCATATAACAAAATGTTTTAGGTTCAATAGAAGCATAAATTCAGAAAGGTCAAAGTCATACCTTTTTTTGACATTTTATGGGTACATAGTAGCTACATATTTTCATGCATCCCTTCCTCCCTTCTACTCCTAAAATACAGAAAGCATTCAATAAAGTCAATAAACACCAGTTGAAAGTACTTTCTTGTCTTTTTTTTTTTTTTTTTGAGACGGAGTCTCGCTCTGTGACCCAGGCTGGAGTGCGATGACATGGTCTTGGCTCACTGCAACCTCCACCTCGAGGGTTCCAGCGATTCTCCTGCCTCAGCCTCCCAAGTAGCTGGGATTACAGGCACCCACCACCATGCCCTGCTAATTTCTGTAATTTTAGTAGAGACAAGGTTTCACCATGTTGATAAGGCTGGTCTTGAACACCTGACTTCAGGTGATCCGCCTGCCTCGACCTCCCAAAGTGCTGGAATTATAGGCATGAGCCACTGCATCCAGCTTAGTTGAAAGTTTTTAACTAAAACTTTTAGTTATTATCAAAATCTTGTCCTGAACTATTTCCTTCATAATTTTTATTTTCATGTTCTAATGTAAGGGGTACTTTGAGAAATAGAATACAACGTGATTAGTGCCACTAGAATAGTACCCCTGACATTCTGCGATGCTCTAGCTCCTTCTTAGTTTGGGTTTCTCCATAAACAAACTCTGAGACAATGATGTGGGTACAAGTGGTTTTGCAGGGAGGGGAGGCCAGGAAATACTGTGGAGAAGTAGAAAAGTGAGAGAGCAGAAGGGGGATGTGTTAGTAAAGGGGTGAATAAATAAGCAAGTTATTGCTATAGGCAATTGGGTGTCAATACTACTGAGGACCCTCTGAGAGTCTTTGTGCAACACACCCTGAGATTCCCATCCCTCACTGGCTGAATGTCACTCCAGGGGCATTAAATCTACAGCACTTCTAGGCTTTCCTTGGCAGCCATGCTCTCGCAGCTAGAGAATTCCACTAGGCAAAGAGACACAGAAGACTGCAACTACGTAAAGGAACCATGTGTGATTGTCCTAGAAGAGGCTGAGGGGATATGACTGACCGCATCTGCTACAGGTCTGGTAAGTGTAATATGACATGCTCCTGAAGCCTCAATATTTTATCTATTGTGCATCTGCTGCGTGCTAGACATCATTCTAGATGTAAAAGGTATAAAATTGAAAATAACAGATGGAAATCTCTTCCATTATGAAACTTGTACACCATTAGAAAAGAGAGATATTAACTCATGTATTATTCAAACATATGAAGCATGTTTTATGATGTTCAGGAGGTAATAAATGCATATAATGATCACTTGATCTTGTCTGAGAATTAAGGACAGGTTCATAGAGAAAATGAGATTTGAGATGAGGAAGGAAAGGTAAGTAAGACTGCACTAAGAGACACTGAATACATTTAAAAATGGAAATATGGCTGAAGTGCAGAGATAAAGGAGAAAGAGGAGCAGCAGGTCAGGCTAGAAAGGCCAGCAGAGGCCAGATTATTTGGCACCCTGAGGGATATGTTAAAAACTATAGTTTTAAAATAAGAACAATGGAAAGTCACTGAAGGATTTTAAGAGGAGAGAATATTATACGGCAAGACTGTGTTTTGAAAGACGACGTTGCCTATCCCTTGTCGGAATTTGTTTAGGAAAGTGCAGAGTAGGTGTGAGAAGTACACTTTAGAGAACATAAGTGATAAAAATTGTGTGGATAAAAATTGTGGCTTAAGCTAGATAGTCATAGAGTTACAAATTAGATGAACTGATATAAAAATGGCATGACTTGATGATAAATTAGATATGGAAGAAGAAGTATCCATGAAGATACTTCCATTTCTACCTCTGGCTTCTGCTCACTGGACCCCCAGAAAGGCAGACACTGTCTTGTTCTCTGCTGTACTGTAGTAACTCATATAGTGCCTGGATTACAGAGCATGCCTGTATTTTTGGAAAATTTTTGATAAATTACCAGGGAAAGAACAGATTTGGTGAGGGAGGTACCTTTGAGAGTACCATACATTTGAGACCTCCAAGTGGTAATGCAGAGTAAGCATTTGGAATGGAGAGTCTGCAGCTCCCAGGAGGTCTGGTCTGGAGATGTAAATCTGGAATAGTCATATATACTTGATAATCGAAATGCAGGTCATACTTGTTATTGCCTGGCGAGAGAATTTAGTATAAGAAGAAACCCTTGAGGAACTTGATTGTCCACAAATTAAACCTAATGTATAACTGCAAATAAATTTCTCCTTTGAAAGCTTATGTAAATATTCAAAAGTTATTCTTATATAAATAAGTTGGGAAGGCAATCGTTTTGGTGTTGTTTTTGCTTTGTTTTATTTTTTTTTTACCTTGTCTTGATTTCTCAGTCTCTTAGAGATAATTTTGTTTTTCTCTCAGACATAATTTTCATCCAGACACACACACACAAGTGGTTCTCACATTTTAAAAGTCTGTGATAAAGCTTAACACAGTTTGAACTATTATAAATAAGAAAACTATTCAACAGCGCTTTCAAATCACTCGCTTTAGCTTCTAAATTTTCTAAAATGCAGAGTTAATTACTTAGTGGGACATAATGGCAAATACAATTAAATGGAAAGAGGCACAGAATTGTCAATAGAAAGAATCCCAGAATCAAAACAACTGCTTACTTGTCGTCTGATAAAGTGAAGAGCAGAAAACCTCTTTGTAAAGGTTGTGGTTTTTTTCCCTTAGCAGAAAGAGAACATATGCATGAAATGAATAGTCTATATTTTATATCTAAAAATACCATACATATACAGAAAAGCACTTGATTTCTGAGATCCTATAACCATATGCCAACTAGAAAACCAGTGGCTAAATGTATTTACAGCATTGACAACAAAGTCAAATAAATGGAAACTTCAGGACATTCTTACTCCAAAGCTTACTTCAGTTTAAATTTTCCTTGAATATTTGTTTAAGCTCCATAAGGTTAAGGGAAAAAAAAATTAGGTGAAATAAAGTGATATCCTCCAAGTCATAAAGAGCAGATATGAGATTTAGATAAGGGCTTGTCTTAGACCAGGGCTCTCTTCATCATGTTACATTTTCATTTTTCCCTCCTTGCGAGTTCTTCTATTAAAATGAATCTCTGCTCTACCACGTAGATTAACCCAAGGGTCATCATTCAAAAAACGCAAGAGAAGTGAAATATGAAGTGTGTATTTGAATTTTACTGAGTCATCACCATCTGCTTATAAATGAATTAGAAAACCAATAAAAAATGGGCTGACATAGTTACACCCACAATGAATCTGTCCATTAGGGGATAATCAGCCGTGAGTTACTCATGGTGGTTCTACCGCTGGGTGGTGTACGGCCCACCTCCGAGTAGCATGTAACTGGCTCTTCTTCTGCTTCTGGGATTATATATGTGAAATGTCAAGAATCAGACTTACTTAATTTTAGGTTTTGAAAATATGAATGAGGAAAATACAGTTTCTAAAATCTGACATATAAGTAAAACGAGATGTATGAAGGACTTGCCTCCAGGGAACAAACACTTAGTAGTAAATCATTCCTACATTTGATTAGATTCTGTTCATTACATTTTCTAGAATTTTGTAATCAATGTAGAAGTTGCCCCAAATGGAAGGCTCCAGTCTCTATCTCTCCCCCGCGTTCTAGACTCATATCCACTTCATAGTCACCTGTCCATTAGGTTATTCCATAGAAATCTCCAAAGCCCTATTCCAGATTGTTATCTTCTCCCTCCGTGTCTGTCCCTCCCTTAGCTTTCCCTATGACATTAAATTGCTTTCCAGGCACCCAGTTTCTTAAGCCAGAAACATGAGAACCCGTGCATCCCCTCACACAGCAGACAAAATTTATCAGCAAATCTATTGTTGCCATATGGAAAATATTCATAGAATCCATACATTCTTCTCCAACTCTGCTGCCACTACCTTTGTGGAAGCCACTTTCAATTCTCTTCTGCATAACTGCATTATCTCCCTGCCTAACTTCCCTACTTCTAAACTCACACCCTACCCAAATTAATAGTAGCTATAGTGATCATACAAAAACGTAGACCTCATCACATCATTTCTCGATTAAAATTCTTCATTATTTTGCTGTGAACCTAAAACTATTCTAGAAAATAAAGTATATTCATAAAAAATAAAAGCTTTCACTAGCATTCAAATGAATTTCAAGTAAAACTTAAAACTCTTTTTATGGTCAAAGGTAAAGCTCTGCAGGTAGTTACATAGATGTGTATACATGCATTATTGCACAATATGTTAGCACTTCTTGGAACAACTGTTGGCCTACTTGGCCCACCTACTCTCCAACAGCACTCTCCAGTGTACTCACTGTCACTGAGCCACAGAGCAGAGTCAGAAGCTGCTGAGATGCTCGAGTTTTTCCCACTTTAGGATTTCTGCATGGACTGAACTGTTTGCCTGGAATTTTCTTTTTCTTTTCTCTGCTTCTCTTTATTGTTCCTTTTAATCTTTCTGGGCCCAACCTAAATGCCGTCTTCTCCAAGAGTCCTTCCAGAGTCACCCAATCTAAAGAGAAACATCCTCTCCTCACACCCTTATTCTCCACCCAACACCTGGTAACTCGCTCTTTCTTTCTTTCTCTTCGACAAATAGAAATTGTATATATTTATCATGTACCACATGTTCTTTTGAAATATATATACTCTGTGGAATGGCTAAGTCTAGCTAATTAACGTATCCATGATCTCTTACATGCTTTATCTATGGCAATAGTTAATTAGATGTTGTGCACACTGTTTAGTTGCTTATTCCTTGTTTTTCCCACCAGATTGTGAGCTTTGTGAAGGCTAGGCTTTGTTTTATTCACTAATGTGTAACCAGTAGCCACTACAGTGTAAGCATTCAATAAACACTTGATGAATAAATGAGTGACACAGTTAAGTGGTAAGCGCTTCCCCTTGGGGCATCATTACATAATCTTCAAATACGAGCCTGGCTGGCAACCTACTGAATTCAAAACCCACTGTAAGAAACTGAAACAAAAACCACAACCTGAAATTTTTTGCTGCAAAAGGATGAATTTTTTCTCTCATTTGAAACATGCTGACCGTAGAGTGTCCTACTGATGCCTCCAATTTCAAAACTCTTCTTAGATCTTCAGATTTTGTTCTTAATCTTTCCCCAATTTAAAATGAGTGTTTTGGTCAGCATTAATGCATATGCCATGTTGATTTCAGCACAGTGAAATGAAAATGTAAGACTTTTATTTCCAGAAAGTTAATTATTTTGGATGTCATGAGAAGCTGAAGTCTCAAACATTTCCAATCTTTCTCAATCAGCATTTCCCCAAATGTTTTTCTAAGGAAAACAGTTGTTCCAAGAAGTGTTAACATATTATGCAATAATGCATATATACACATCTATGTAACTGCCTACTTACATAAGGTTTTGTATAGTCAAAAATATAGGAAATACTGAATGAAAGATAAATAGGTCTATAATTGTCTTGTCAGACAGCCTTTATTAATACAGGCATACCTCCGAGATATTGCAAGTTCAGTTCCAGACCATCACGATACAGCAAGTCACACAAACTTTTTGTTTTCCCAGTGCATATAAAAGTTATGTCTACACTACACTGTAGGATATTAAGTATAGAATAGCATATCTACAAAATAATGTATGTAACTTAGCTTAAAAATACTTTATTGCTAAAAAAAAATGTTAATCATCTGAGCCTTCACTGAGTATAAGCTTTTTGCTGGTGGATGGTCTGACCTCAGTGTTGATGGCTGCTGAGGTAGTAGTCATCAGTTGATGACTGATCAGGTAGTAGTTGCTAAAGTTCAGAGAGGCTGTGGCAATTTTGAAAAACAAGACAGCAATAAAATTTGGCACATTGATTGACTCTTCCTTTAATGAAAATCTTCTCTCTGTCCCATGTGATGCTGTTTGACAGCATTTTACCTGTAGTGGAGCTTGTTTCAAAACCGATGCCACGTCTCTCAAGTGCTGCTGATGCTTTATCAACTCAGTTTATGTAATATTCTAAATATTTTGTTGTCATTTCAATAATGTTCACAGCATCTTCACCAGGAATAGATTTCTTCCCAAGGAACAGCTTTCTTTGCTCATCCACAAGAAGAGATTCCTCATCAGTTCACATTTTATCATGAGATTGCAGCAATTCAGTAGCATCTTCAGACTCCACTTCTAATTCTAGTTCCTTTGCCATTTCCACCACATCTGCAGTTACTTCTTCCACTGAAGTCCTGAACTCCTCAAAGTCATATTTGAAAGTTGGAATTAGCTTCTTCTAAACTC
Source organism: Chlorocebus sabaeus (assembly GCF_047675955.1). NCBI lineage: Eukaryota > Metazoa > Chordata > Mammalia > Primates > Cercopithecidae > Chlorocebus > Chlorocebus sabaeus. The sequence goes on along the minus strand of NC_132926.1, from coordinate 19,299,592 downwards.
CTATTAATATTGCTATTTTTGACTTCCTCTCATGAACCATAAATCTTCTTAACGACATCTGGAATGATGAGTCCTTTCCAGAAGATTTTCAATTTACTTTGCCCATCAGAGGAATCACTCTATGGCAGCCATAGCTGTACAAAATGTATTTCTTAAATAATAAGACTTGAAAGCCAAAATTATTCCTTGCTCCATAGGCTGCAGAACAGATGTGTGTTAGCAGGCATGAAAACAACACTAATCTTCTTGTATATCTCCATCAGAGCTCATGGGTGACCAGGTGCATTGTCAATGGTCAGTAATAATTTGAGGAAAAAAAAAAATCTTTTTTTTTTTCTGAGCAGTAGGCCTCAATTATGGGTTCAAAATATTTAGTAAACCATGTTGTTAACAGACGTGCTAACATCCAGGCTTTGCTGCTTCATTTATAGAGCACAGGCAGAGTAGAGCTGGCATGATTATTAAGGGCTATTGAATTTTTAGAGGAGTAAGTGAGCATTGGCTTCAACTTAAATTCACTAGCTGCATTGGCCCCTAACAAAAGAGTAAGTTTGTCCTTTGAAACTTCGAAGCTGGGCATTGACTTCTCCTTTCTAACTATGAAATTTCTACGTGTTATCTTCTTCCCATACAAGGATGCTTTATCTATATCAAAAATATATTATTTAGTGTACCCACCTTCATCAATTATCTTACCTAGATTTTCTAGATAACTTGCTGCAGCTTCTACACTAGCCTTTACTGCTTTACCTTGTACTTTTATGTTATACAGAAGGCTTCTTTTCTTAAACCTCATGAACCAACCTCTGCTATCTTCCAACATTTCTTCTGCATTTTCTTACCTCTCTCAGCCTTCATAGAATTGAAGAGTTAGAACCTTGCTCTGGATTAGGCCTTGGGTTACAGGAATGTTATGGCTGGTTTGATCTTATATACAGACCATGAAAACGTTCGTCGTATCAGCTATAAAGGCTGTTTTCTCTTCTTAGCATTCATCTGTCCACTGGAGTAGTCCTTTTAATTTCCTTCAATAACTTTGCCTTTGTATTCACAACTTGGTTAACCGTTTGGTGCAAGAGGTCTAGTTTCCAGCCTGTCTGAGCATCACACAGGACTTCTTCACTAAGCTTAATCATTAAGCTTTTGAATTAAAGTGAGAGACATCTTTCTTTCACTTGAACACGGAGAGGCCATTGTAGGGTTATTAATTGACCTAATTTCAATATCGTTGTGTCTCAGGGAATAGGGAGACCCATGGCAAGAGAGAGAGATGGGGCCGCCCGGTTGGTGGAGCAGTGAGAACATGCACATTTATTAAGTTAGCCATCTTCTATCGGCATGGTTCATACCCATCACCTCAAATACCCATCACATTACCCTATGGTGAGAACACTTAAAATCTGTTTTTAAGCTATTTTGAAATATATAAAACATTATTATATATTAGAATCTAATAATATTTTGAATTTCAAAGAACCATTCATCATCCTTCAAATAAAATATAATAATACATTATTATTAACTATTATTAACTATTAACTATAGTCACCATGATGTATAATAGATCACCACAGCCCATTCCTCCTGTCGAAATGGAGACGTTGGTCAAAGATATAATTTTTATTACAGCTAAGACTTGAAATGGAATTATGAAAATAGAATATATATCACTGAGAAATGAGGTAACTCAAATTGAATTTTGAATACTAAGAGGAATAAAAGGGCACATGATGAAATAATATCATCAAGAACTCATCAGCTTCAAACTCATTTCTCATTGCCCACCTACCATCATTTCAGTCACTTGACATATACCCAAGAATCATTAACACATTACTGAAACATTTGCTTTGCTTTAAAGTGTTGCATAATTTACTGTAAATGGCATGCTAAACTTTTCCATCTTTATACACTTTGATGCTAATGATGCTTTGAATACTTACAGTTTACTAATGGCTGAAATACATTACAAATAGTTTACTACTTAATCACCTACTTTAATTCATACCAGAGCTTAAGCAGCAGGCAAAAATAAATTATAATAAAATTTTATAGCTAAACTGAGTTTCTGGTGAGTATAAATGTTCTCTTCTCTTGAATTAAACTCAGAAAATAAAATTATCAGTAATTTAAGGTATTTTTGCTTACTGCTATATGAACAACTATTTTATAAATAATGGTTTTATGTTCTAGTTTTAATGAAGAATTATGAAAAGCATATTCTAATAATCTATGAACTGATACATATCCAAAATGATCTATGACCATACAATTATTCTGATTAAGGTATAATGAAAAGAACTTTCGTTACTTGGGGTCCAAAAAACACGGACTCTGTCACTGATACATTTATTCAACACATTTTATTGAGCTTACAGTACAAGCCAGTCACTTTTTGAGGTACTAGGGATACTGTAAAGAGCAAGACAAAATATTTACCCTTATGGGACTTACATCCTAAGAATGAAGACAGACAAACAACTAAGCACAGAGTAGAGCAATCCATGTTATAAAAAAATGATATGCATCTCTAATAAAAAGAGAGGAGTGACGGAGAGAGGAGACCGGATGCAATAAAGTAGTCAGGGAAGGTCTCTTCAGGGAGAAAGCATTTGAGCAGAAAGTTGAATGAAGGTAGGAAAGTGAGTCATTTTAAGACCTAATAAAAGAGTATTTCCAGAAAAGGGAGCCAACGATAGTCTTTCCCAGAAAAGCACCTATGTTCTCAAGAGGAGTAAGCTTGGAAGGTCTAAGGAGCATGAGAAAGCCATTGTGACCAGACTGAGTATTGCACAAGATGAGGTAGGCACATAGCTTGTCTGTGGTAAGGCTGTGGGTGTTACTGAGCGTGATGAGAAGAGTCTAGAAGTTTGAGTGTGTTTCATTCTAGGACTTAGGTTTTCAAATGTTCAGTCTAGCTGCTGAATGGAGAACCAACAGTAGTTAGGCAGAATGAACAGGGAGATTTTAGTAGCTTAGTAATAGTCTTCCAAGTGAGACATGAAGGTGCCACTTACGAACATGTGAACAAGTTACTCAGCCTATCTGGCCTCAGTTTCCTCATCTACAGGCTGTGAGTTATAAATGAGTTCTTATTACATGCAACTTAAACTCTGCATTGAAAGTTGAACAAACTTCAGTGGCTGACTGCAAGATTCTGCATCTAAAATCAACATTGAACTCAAATTCAACCCTGGGCAAAACTGAAGTGGTCTTCCAGAGAATTTATTTCATATGTACTGTATAAATTTTGGAAGAAGCCCTATAAAAATAGCATTAAAAACTGACAGCAACTCTAACACGCAGAAATGACAATTCTGAATATGTTGCTGTTTTTCTCCCTGAGGATGTATTTTTGTAAACCTGTTTTTTTTTTTCAAAGAACCATTTATCATCCTTTAAAACATTAAATGTCCTTCAAAAAAAGGTAAACTTCTACTTGTTTGCAGGCTTATATAATTATAAACAATGCTTTGATAATTCTTGTGTGTAAATCCTTGCATGTCTACCTGGTTATTTCCATAGTAAATATTCTTGAGAGTGGAATTTTTGAGACACTCAAATATATATATAAATTTAATGCATTTAACATCATTGTCAAATTTCTTTCCAGACCCTTATTCCAATAGCCCTTTTAACATGTGCCTGACAAAAATATTTTTGACCTTTCTAGGGCTCTTCTGAGAATTTTAAAGCCCTCTTTTTATCAGTCTTATAGTTTCCATCTCCGCCTGTTTTTCTTGGGAAGTGTCCATGCTCCAGAGTCTTCTTCAGATCCAACACTGGATGAGACTACACACTTAAAACCTCCCTAGGTGTGGAGTCATAGCTGACAATATTGATTCCCTGCATAACTGCCTTTCTCACCCTTCTCCCTAGCCAATAGCGGCCCTGGTTTATTTAGGTATCAGATTGCCAGCAATACATTGTATTTAAGGAAAGGAGGTACCTCTTCCAGTCCCAGGAATGGGGCAATAAATATTTATATTTCTAATTCACTGATGGGAAAAAAAAGTCATTCTTCTATTTTCTAATTCCATTGTCTTAGCCATGAATTAACGGCATGTGAATGATGTTTAACCAATCAAACATAAGAGGAAATATGCTGGGGGTTTCTGGAACAGCAATCTGTACTTCCCAGATAACAGGAAAGAAGTGGTTCTCTAACTGCTCCGGCCACTGTCCTGCTTCATACTTTTGAATGGAAATGTGATAGACGGAAATTTAGCAGCCATTGTGTAGCCGCTACACATTTAGTTACTACATTTCAAGATAAAAACAAACATGTCAAGGATGGCAGAAGAGCAGGATAAAAAGTGCCTGGCTTCTTGATGACATCACTCAGACACTGAACGAATCTTGAATTGCCCACCTAGATGCTGCTTATTATGTGAGATAATTCAATGTTTTATTGCTTAAAACCACTGTTCTAATTTTTTTCATTACCTGATGTTAAATATATCCTATTCAATAAACGAGGATATCTAATCAATCTCTCTACAAGTAGACATTCATTTGTTTCCTGAGCCACCACCATTAATTTCAATATCTGTGAGGTTCATTTAGTCTGAACTGGGGGCTTCAATATTGTAACTCAGGATAACAGTTACATAGTATGGTATTCATGAGAATTTGCCTGCAGAACTCAATGACAGGAAGCTTAACTGGCCAGGGACTCAGTTGCTACACTCTGAAACCCTTGTCTGCATTTGTGCTGAGGCCAATGACTGAACATGGCAGGAATTTTAAGGCAGGCCCATCCCTGGGAAACACAAGAGTCCTCTGACAGCCAACTTTAATATGAAGATTCCCAATGGCATTGCCACACCTTCCCCACAACCTTCTTTTGCTATCATCTTCACTGAGGATCAGACTTGAGTTGCAGCCTGATGGTTCTCCTACCTTCCCCAGATTCCACTCCATTTCTCTCAAAGGTGTTTCTCCCAGTAAAAACTTTGCATGTTAAATCCAATCTCAGAGGACTTAGACTAACATGCATGGTATAAATATCAACCACTAACCCTTTACCTGTACCTTTTCCACTGAGCCCAGATTTGACTTCTGAATAATTCTCAACCCAGTATTTCATTGCAACCACTACTAATAAGTAGTGGTTTTCATGCTAGATGAAACCTTTATACCATCTCTGCCTTAACCCAAATGAGTCTTTATTGTTCACGTGCCAAGAGTTGTGCCATACTGGAAAGGGAAAAAAATAAAGCCATGATATCTTAAGCACTTCTCACACAGCTCCTTTATATACTTCAAAAGAGTCCCAGGACTAATATATTCATTAGAAACCCAGAATGACAGTAAAGATTTTAATCAACAGGTTGTTTGTTTGTTTGGCTGTCTAGCTTTCCATTTCCTCTTCCAAATTGCACTCAGTTTGTTAGGGGGTTAGATTACTGGATAAAATCTGCTGAGATTATCAAGAGACCTGCCTTCCCTTAGAGCAAGCAGATAATTCCTCCCTCCAACCGAATTTTGAGAAAGGGAAAAAGATACTGAAAATGGTCAAAATTTTCGTCCTTCTTACTAGTGGCATCATGATGTCAAAGAAAAGTTACACTTGGGACAAGTTAAAGAGGCAAGGAAGATTTTATTCAAAACTGTTACCATAGCAGAGAGAGATTGAACTTAATTCTATTATAACAAACGGCTGAGAATTTTTAAGCACTGAGTGAGCCAGTAGATACTGCTGGAGGACCTTAGATGGGAGACTGGTCAATGTAATTAGTCCATCTGTGTTTGCTAATTGTCTCTTACTGAAGTTAAGCTCCTACTCTCCCATGGAGACTGGGAGTTAGGAGGCTTCTTTTTTGTAAGTTATATTTCAAAGGGACAGCTCCCAGGTCCTTTAGAAAGACATCCCTGGGTTCCAAAACTGGCAGGAGGCTGGGAAAAGATTTACATCTTAAAGGGGCAGAATTTATAGTTGCAAGTCTTTAAAAGCAAATAAGAAAAGGAGGCCGGGCGCGGTGGCTCAAGCCTGTAATCCCAGCACTTTGGGAGGCCAAGACGGGCGGATCACGAGGTCAGGAGATCGAGACCATCCTGGCTAACACGGTGAAACACCGTCTCTACTAAAAAATACAAAAAACTAACCGGGCGAGGTGGCGGCGCCTGTAGTCCCAGCTACTCGGGAGGCGGAGGCAGGAGAACGGCGCAAACCCGGGAGGCGGAGCTTGCAGTGAGCTGTGATCCGGCCACTGCACTCCAGCCTGGGCGAGACAGCAAGACTCCGTCTCAAAAGAAAAAAAAAGACAAGAAAAGGAAACTCAAAGGTCTATAGTCGGGAAGAAACCTGTCTAAATCGAGGGGAACATTAAGGCTATCTTGCTCAATAAACATGCTGTTTCTCCTCCTGAGTTTCACTAATCACTCCTTATTTTGAAGACCTGTGCTAAAGAATTAAGTGAGCCTTTGATAACCTTTCAGCAAATTCTCTTTTGCCCTAAATACCCAAAGTCAGGTTCTGTTGTTTGCAACCAATGTCCCCCTGATAAATCAAGATTGCAGTCCTTATTTCACTTTGTTTTGAAAATTAGGAAATAAAACTACATTTCCCATTGAGAGTAAAATAAACCAGATATAGTAGGAAGGCTATATGTGGGCCTGGAGACCAGAGCTCTGGATTCTAGTTTTAGTTTAGTCACCATGTGCTTGAGCTCTGAGGCTCATTTATCTCAACATGACAAATGAGAGGGTTGAACCAGATGGTTTCTGAGGTCCCTTCCAAATTTGTTATTCTAAAACTGTGATAATTTTGACCAGTTAAATAAATGCATCATTAGAAATGGAAAACAAAAAAGATTACTCTTTTAATCCCAAATTTTCATTGACTGGAAAAGATAAAGATAACTATGCCAAAACTGTCCACGGTTTAGTAAAAGCGAAATTACAGGCAGAATTTTGAATAACAAATTTTGATTTGATGGGAGTTCAAAGCAGCCATAATTGACTTTCTCTTCAAAGAGGCTCTTAGCATAGACCTACACAAATTACCCATATAAAATGGTTGGCAAGTACAAAGGAAAAAAGCAAGAGCTATGTTGAGTAAAGAGTTATTTTAGACACCAAAGAATACGTTAGAACAGTAACTCAAGAAAGGAGAAACACGGCAAACAGCATTATAGAATAAATTCATTTTCCAAGCACTCTGAAAGTAGCAATCCAGAGTCAGGAAATAAGACAGAAAATCACACTACAAGGGACAGATAAATCTGTAGTGTTCACAAAAGGAGGATAAATGAAGTGTATCACGGTGGATTCGGTGTTCAAAAGAGTAGAAAGTTCTTATAACAGCTACTACTTGTGATGGATCTCAAGAATGTTTTTCAATGAGTAGATAAGGTCTCAAAATCCTTGCCTTCTGCCTGGACTCAGTCCTTTGGAAAACGAAGGAGAATAAAAGATAGTAGCTGAAATTTGTTGCCAGAAAATGCTGAATATAATTTTAAATATACCTTTCTAATTTGAAATGTAATTCATGCTCATTTCTGGAAAAATGCAAGGGAAGGAAAGATAAAAGAAAATAAAACACATTTTGCCATTACCCATCTAGATGCAACTCTACTCCATGGTTCCTCCTAGTATCAGATCTCAGATATTACAATGATACAATTATTTCTTAAATTACCAGCCACATACCTATGTGTTCAAACTGGAGGTTAGAAAAGTGGACTGTTGCCTTTGCCTTTTCTGTCTCTCCACCTCTCACCATAAATACAATTATGTACAGATTACTTAAAGAGCCTCAGTGTGTTGAGGATGTAACATGGTTTTCCCAAGCTGCTAGCTTAGGCAACAGAGAGACCATCTGCTTCTACTGGTAAAATAAGTCTTTCTATCAGCCTGGGTGTTACTTCTTGAACAAAGTCTGTAGCAAAGGTTCCCATATGTCAGGTTTCCCTTCAAAGGGAATTATGAAGGTACAATTCCCTGCCTTAATGTCATAGGTTCCCTTCCTACATGCCAGCATGATTCAGTCAACATTCACAGTGAGTAATGGATATTCAAGTACAGACTCTGTCTGTTGTCAGCACCTAGTCCCCCTAAGTCCCAGCCTCTCAGAGAGGTAAAAAGGTTTTAGCACATGGCTCTACATTTATGCTCCTCTTATATGAATATCAGTCGAAGCCGACTGAGAAACCAATGGGTAGCAATCATAGGTTTCCAGGGCAGGTCATCTTCCCAGCCTGGCTCTAAGAAAACACTACACTGACTGACACTAAAGGCTCTGTCAAAGGGACCAATGAAGATTTCTACGGAGTTTTACATCATTAGCCAAAAATTTCATTTACAGCCAGCTGCTACTTCCTGGAATAAAGGCAGAGCCAATCCCTGATACGTGTTTTATATAAATGTACTACCAACCAATCAAATACTTTAAACATTCAAAATCTTCTAATGGGGAGGACATTTCAAGCTGGGCAGTCAACACTAACTAGTTTTTGCGTTACTTCAAACAACAACAACAAAAGAAATAAAACTCATTACCCTTGAGTACTCATATTCTGACATTACATGACATAAATCATCACTTCAGTGTGAAGTTGAATTCTGTTTGCCAATATTTTGTTGACGATTTCTGTAGCTATGCTCATCAGAAATATTAGCCGTAATTTTCTTTTCTTGTAGCATCCTTGTCTGCCTTTGGTATCAAGGTAGTGTTTGGTAAAATGAGGTTGAAAGTATTTCCTCCTCTTTAGTATTTTGGAACACTTTAAGATAAATTGGCTGACTCTTCTTTCAATGTCTGGTAGAATTCTTCAGCAAAGCCATCAAGTCCTGGGCTTTTTATGTGGGGGGAGTTTTTGATTACTGATACAATCCCTTTGCTTGTTATTAACCTGTTCAGATTTTGTATTTTTTCATGATTCAGTCTCGGTAGGTTGTATGTTTCAAGGAAGTTATCCATTTCTTCTAGGTTATCCAATTTCTTGGTGTATAATTGTTCAGAGCAATCTCATAATCCTTTGTATTTCTGTGGTATCAATTATAATGTCTTCACTTTCATTTCTTATTTGAGTCTTCTCTGTTTTTTTAAAAATTTAATCTAGCTAAAGGTTTGTTAATTTTGTTTATCTTTTCAAAAAACCAACTCTTAGTTTCACTGAACATTTCTGGTATCTGTTTTACTTATTTCTGCTCTGATCAATATTTCCTTCCTTCTGCTAACTTAGTTTGAGGCTTAGTTTGCTCTTCTTTTTCTGGTTCCTTTAGGTGCAAAGTTAGGTTGTTTAGTTGGGATCTTTCTTTTTGTATTGTAGTCATTTACCACTATAAACTTCCCTCTTATAACTGCTTTCACTGCATCCAATAAGTTTTGGTATATTGTGTTTTTATTTATGCTGGTCTCAAGATATTTTTTAATTTCCCTTTTGATTTTTTTAATTTGACCCATTGGTTGTTTAGGAGTATGTTGTTTGTTGTCTACATATTTGTGAATTTTCTAATTTTCCTCCTGGTATTGATTTCTGATTTTAGACACTATGTGGTCAAAAAAAATATTTGATATTTTTCCACTTCTTGAATTTATTAAGAGTTGTTTTGTCACCTAACATATGAGCTAGCCCAGAGAATATTCTATGTGCATTTTAAAAGAATGTGTATTCTGCTGCTGTTTGATAGAATGTTCTGTATATGTCTGTTATGACCTTTTGGTCTATAGTGTTGTTCAATTCCACTGATTCTTATTGATTCCCTTGTTTCCCTTGTTATTGACTGTTGAAAGTGGGGTATTTAAAGTCCCCTACTTTTATTGTATTGCTGTCTCTTGCACCTGGAGGACACAATGCTAAATGAAATAAGCCAAACACAGAAAGGCAAATACTGCATGATCTTGCTTATATGTAGAATATAAAAAAGAAAATCAAACTCATAGAAGTAGGAGAATGGTGGTTTCCAGGGGATGTGGAAGGGGTGATGAGGAAAATAGGGAGATGTTGATCAAAGGGTACAAAGTTTTATTTATAAAGTATGAATAAATTCTGGAGTCTAATGTAAAGGATGGTTGCTATAGCTAAGAATACCATATTGTGTACTTGAAATTTGCTGGGAGAGTAGATCTTAAATGTTGTCACAAAAGAAATGGTGAGTGATGGGCATGTTAATTAGCTTGATTGTGGTATCACAATCATTTCACAATGTATAGACAGGCCTAAACATCATGTGGTACACCTTAAATACATATAATTTTATCAATTATACTTAATTACAGCTTGAGGAAAAAAACCTATAATTTGCATCAGTGATTGCAAGGTTATGTGCCACACCATACTAAGACACAAAGACACAGGGATACAGAATACAGTAAAACATGGTTCCTGCCTATTATAGTAACGACAACAACAAAAGAACATGTTACCAACTGTTACACCTTGAATTCCCCAAACTAAGCATCTGAGAAGGCATTACAAAGTACATTGATTTGTTGTTTTTTCCAGAGGCAATCTATCCTTTTGAAGGATGTCTAAGATGTTAAAACTAGTGATTTACTGATGGTACAGATGAACGAGATCTAGACTGGAAGTAGATGATGGAAAAACCTGGCATTCAGAAAGAAAAGAGTATCTGGGTTGCTTTTTTTGCAGACTCTGTGAAAGGGATCTCAGAATTTCTTATTCTAGAAGCATCTGAAAAATGGGAAAGAACCCTGAGGTTAAGTATGAAAATAAAAATAATTTTGAAATGTTTTTCAAAAATTTTCAGAATCCAAAATTTATTTCCCAAACTATAATGAAGCAGAAAGTTCTCCCAAAGTTTCTTGAATTAGTCACCTTATGCCTGTTTTAAGTGACTTTTGATAGATAGTTTAAAGTCTGAAGGAGATATTTAATATCAATCAATGTAAACAACTTTTGGCTGTTAATTGATGATTAAGTTGTATAACCATCTACAATGGCATGTTACCTCTGTGATGTGGAATAGGATATAACAAGACTAACTCACAATTGGTAGGACCTGTGATGTATCAAGTATGTGGATGTTCCTAATTTACTTAGTTGAAAATGTAACCTGACAACACACTTATAGAAATAACATTGAGCTCTTTGTTTTGTAATATTATTTTCATTTTTTTAAAAAAAGAGGACTATCATGAAAACGATAAGTTATGCTATGAATAGATAATAAAGTATAATCTTATTTCCATTTTCCAAAAGGCTCTGCATTGATTGTACTTGCCTCTCTCTTAAGCCTCATATCCTGATACTGTTCCCTCAAAATTTCAAAGTTTATTCTAACTTTTCACTCACTTTCCTCTACGTGAAATAATCTTTCGTCACTCAGTCTCTACAGAGCACTGCTTCTTATTTGGGCTTCAATATAAATCTTACTTGTTCAAAGATATGTTCCTTAACTTTGTACAACCTCATACCTTAGTCAACTCTTTATGTTTCTTTTATACTTTACACAACTTCATACCTTAGTCAGCTCTTTTGTGTTTCTCATGGTTCTTATCTGCATCAGAAAATATTTCATTTACCTGCTTACTCTGCTTTAGTCCCTACAAGTATATAAATTTCAGAAGGATAGAAAACGTGATTAACCTGTTTATCATTAGGGTCCTATTTTCTACCAGACTGTCTAGAATATTTGTTAAGGAATGAATGAATGAAGTATACAGTGGCTTTCTAAGGAAGAAAAATTAAAGGAAAATTTTGTTTGTTCAATACTGGCATGGTTTTCTGAGCCTGGTGCAGTAGTTGGCACGTATTATGTACACTCTCTTGGTATAAGATATAAAACCCAATTAAGCCACAATCTGATCATTGTAATTAACAAGAGGTTAAAACACCTCCAGTGTCCTTGATTGCTGTCTATGTAGAGTGAATAAAATCAAAAGTACATGTCATATATTTTTACATTTTTCAGTGGGATCACATACCTTGTTGACAACTGGCCCCCAGAATTTAACTGAATGTTATACTGATGTATGTTTTAGCACTCTTGCACTCATCCTTCTTTAATCAAATTAACTAAATCTATATCTCATCAGCCAGATACCACACATACCTGAAGTTCAGATTTCTTGATGGCTATCATAAAGATGTTCTGTCATATGTTCATTACAGCACTATTCACGATAGCAAAGACATGGAATCAACCTAGATGCTCATCAACAGTGTGTTGGATAAAGAAACTGTGGGGTGTATACACCGTGGAATACCATGCAACCATAAAAAGAATGAAATCACATCCTTGCAGCAACATGGATGCAGCTGGAGGCCATTATCCTAAGCATATAAACACAGGAACAGAAAACTGAATACTGCATGTTCTTACTGATAGGAGGGAGCTTACCACTGAGTACTCATGGACATAAAGAGGGCAACAGTAGACACTAGAGGGAAGAGAGAGGGAGTGGGGGAGAGGCTGAAAACTAATTGTTGGGTACTATATTCAGTACCTGGGTGACAGGATCAATCATACCCCAAACTTCGGCATCATAACCATGTAGTAAATCTACATTTGTACCCCATGAATTGAAAATAAAAGTTGAAATCATCTTAAAAAAGAATGAAAGCAAAGAAAAATGGGCTGTGCGGCAGTGTGGTTTTCAACTTCTCTTCAACATTGACCTGTAGCAGTTACTCTTGTCCCTGACTGTAATCTTGGGTCATTTCCAAACGAGAGGTGATCCTCTTTTCATATTAAGTGCAATAATAAGTTGTGGAACCCCATCAAGTGTAGGAATGAGTTGTGCAAAGAAATATCAATTCCAGAGTTAATGCTCATCTTTTCAAACAATGATCTTGTTCTCCAACCTGTTGTTTCCCTGAAAAGTAATTTAAACTTTGAAAATTAAACACAATCTGTTTCCTCCCCAACTTATTCCCGCTCTCACTACTCCTGGATTGAATTAATTTTATTTAAGCAAAAAGTAACTTGAATTCCAATACCTTGCTATTTGAGGTCCCACCAGGTTACTGCTACCTTGCTGTAAATCTGGTTGCTTCGTTATTACTTTCAGTGGAATTAATATCAACTGTCTATTTGTTTTCCCTGTCAATGTCTTTAAAGCTCCTTGATGGGGGTCCCTAATAAAAAGACATAAAACAATAAAGCAAGTGATTTCTCTACCTTCCTTTTGGTGTCTGACATCATTAATGTGATTAATGAGGTGATCAAGGACCCCAAATCGCTTGTCACCATTAGACTCCTAATACAATCACCAAGGCTCAAAGATGAGCAAGGTATAAAAAATAAAAGTCTTCTCTTATGTCTGTTCTCCTTCTTTCTCAAGGAGACAAACAACCTACTCTTGTGTGAAGCTTTTTGTCGTACAGTAGTAACCATTTTGTAATGGTGAATGCTAAGAAAATGGCAAACGTGTTCATTTGGTTCCAAATATCTGTGATGACTAACAAATAGTTATTTTACTTTGAAAGCTTAACAGTACATTCCAGATGACTGAATAATGATTATAAAATTTAAAAAACAAACATCTGAATGTGTGCCTTTAACATAAAAAGTAAAGGGAAGGTGTATACCCACCAATGGAAGTGATTGGAACTCCAGCAGTAGGTTGGGCTTCAGACACAGCTAAACTATCTTGCCTTTTCTGTCCCTCTCTTCCTCTCCCAAGTATTCCTTTTCTGCTTTCATTTTCTGCTCTAAATGTTTCCATTGTTTTCAAAATCTTAGAGAGAGAGAGACTCTTCTTTTCTCTCATTCTAGTAAAATTCCAAAATTAATAGAAAAACTCAGCTTGGTGACCTGCTTAGCCCTAGAGGATGAGAATATCGTATACGCTGATGTGTTCACAGGAACCACATGCCCAGTCCTGGAAAAGGGAGGGGTCGTTCACCCCGACGTGAAACATACTCCTGAGCATGAAATATCAAAATGGCTTTTGTCCATAGGAAGAAAAAATATCAGTCCCCAGCAGTCAATAAAAATAAAATGTCTACTATAGAAGGAATAAATTATTTTCAAAGAGAAAATGGGTTTGCACTTGGTCATTCTTCCGCAGAGTTATGCACTGATGGGAATTCTTGTACATGGCTTGGGGGTATAAGCTTTAGAATTTTTTTAGAGGGCAATATGGAAACCTTTTATATATGAATATACACTTGGATCAGACAACCACTCCTCTAGGAATTTATTCTAAAGAAATAACAATAAATCTTTGCCAAAAATATATAACTAGAATGATGTTTATCTCTTTGCATACATAACAACAAAAAATTGGAAGCAAACAGAAGGTTCAAAAATAGGGAACAGATCTAAAACAGCATCAAAACTGGTGTTTTTTTCATGTGTTCATTTGTTTATCTGTTATTGATTTATTTATAAAATCGAAAAGCTATCCACCAAGAGGCTAGGAGTGTCTGTCTCTGGGTGTTTGAAATATGGGTGACTTTTCCTGCTTTTTTTCTTTTTTTTGGCTAATCTCTATTTACTAATTTTTTACCCAATGTGTGTAAACAGCTATTAGTTTTCTAATGTTTGTATTCTGAAAAAGAGGGCAACTTGAACACAGATGGGTGATTCACTCCAAACACCCTAAGTGATACCACATTTGGAGATGAGGCATGGTGGGACATAGGACACTTCTGAGGTGTCCTTAGGGACCAAGAATTGGCCACAAATTATTCTTTTATGTGTCTGTTGCAAGCTTAGAGGTCAGCCTCAGGGCAGAGAGCTTACTGTGTTTGGGGTCACCAATGATGACTCAGATGTCTTGATTCCCTGAGGGAAATCAGCAAGCAGGTGCCTGGGCTCCTCTTCCAGAAAGGCTGCACCTGACCACTTGCCACACGTTCTTACCTACCCCAAGTCCAGGAAGAAATCACACTGAGGGCAAGAATGTCCCATTCCCTAAAGTGGGGAGATGGCTGCTACTTGTACTCCAATTTCACATGATACTTCAAAATTAATCCCAGATGAAGTGAAGATTTAAATGCAAAATATAAAATAGTTAAAATATTGTAAGAAACTTTGGAAGAATATGTGTATAATCTTAGATCGTCATAAGCAAGATAGAAAACCTAAAGGTTATAATGAAAAGTATAGACATACTTCATTATATAAAAGAATCTTTTATGGAAACATAACATGAGCAATATTAAAAGAGAAAAGAGAGGCCGGAAAAATATTTTCAATGTTTATGTCAAATAAAGGATTTGTATTCCCTGTATAAAATGATCTCCTCATGTCCTTTGCAGAACATGGATGGAGCTGGAGGCCATTATCCTTAGCAAACTAACTCAGGAACAGAAAACCAAATACTGCATGTTTACTTATAAGTGGGAGCTAAATGATGAGAACACATAGACACATATTGGAAAACAACAGACACTGGAGCCTG
The DNA here is from genome assembly GCF_047675955.1 of Chlorocebus sabaeus. Classification (NCBI taxonomy): domain Eukaryota; kingdom Metazoa; phylum Chordata; class Mammalia; order Primates; family Cercopithecidae; genus Chlorocebus; species Chlorocebus sabaeus. Next base: position 19,284,273 of record NC_132926.1, on the reverse strand, counting down.
CCAGGGGTTGGGAAGTGGGAGGAGGGAGAGGAGCAGAAAAAATAACTGCTGGGTACTAGGCTTAGTACCTGAGTCACAAAATAACCTGTACAACAACAAACCCCTGTGACATGAGTTTACAACAAACCTGCGTGTGTACCCCTGAACCTAAAATAAAAGCTTAAAAATAAAAGATCAAATAAAATGATCTCCATAAATGTGATAAAGAAAAAAAGCAGAAGGGAAAAATGGACAGAGGCAAAGGTTGAAGAGGCTAATAAAAATACAAGAATTCTCCTAAACTCTCTATGGCTTATGGGAATGCAATTTAAAATAATAAGATGCCATTTTTTATTCATCTGATATAGAAGTATTAATGCAGTGAGAATGCAGCACCAAGAAGGAACAGAGATATAATTTCTGATGTGTAATAATTTGTGAATTGCAATGACCACTTTTAAAGGTTAATAAGCAGTGAATATTAAAATCGTAAATGTTTACCAACTTTGACCTACCAATCTCACATTAGAAAACCTATTCTACCAAAAAAAAAAAAAAAATTCCTTGTGTTATATGAGCAAAGATGTTTGTTGCAATACCATTTAATAGTGGCAAAACCAAAGAAAAAAAATGAAGAGCTACTAATAGGAAATGATTGGAACAATCATAGCACATCTATTGCATGCAGTAATTGATAGCCATCAAAAAGAAAACTAGGTTAGACCAGTGATTTCCAAGGCATGGCCCTTGGACAGGCAGCCACAGCATCACCTATAAACTTGTTAGAAATGCTTATTCTCTGGCTCTACACCAGGACGGTTTTTTTTTTTTTTTTTTTTGAGACAGTCTTGATCTGTCGCCCAGGCTGGATTATACAGTGGCACAATCTTGGCTCACTGCAAGCTCCACCTCCCAGGTTCACACCATTCTCCTGCCTCAGCCTCCCAAGTAGCTGGGACTACAGGCGCCTGCCACCACACCCAGCTAATTTTTTGTATTTTTAGGAGAGACAGGTTTTCACCGTGTTAGCCAGGATGGTCTCGATCTCCTGACCTCGTGATCCGCCCGCCTTGGCCTCCCAAACTGCTGGGGCTACAGGCGTAAGCCACTGTGCCCGGTCTACACCAGGCCTTCTGAATCAAAATATCAGAGGGTAGGGCGTAGTCATCTGTGTTTTATCAAGTCATCCAGGTGTTTCTGATACAGAAACAATATATCAATTGTCTTGAGAGGTCTATTTGCACTGTTAAATGAGAAATTAAATTTCCAAGTAATATATTTAATGTAATTCATTTTTATGAAAACACCATCAACAAAGCATGTACATCTTTTGATAAAATTTGCATAAAGTTGCATGAAAAAGCAGAAAGTTGTGGAATGATAGCTATGCTTGATGCCAATAACATTGATTAGGGTGGGAAAGGAGTGGAATGGGAGAAAAAAAAACTCTCTCTTCATGCATCATTGCTTCATTTTTCACTATTAATAGTGAGTATGTATTACTTTCCTAATTTTAAAAATGACATTTAGATAATAAATTAAAGAAAAAAGAGTAAATGAGCCTAGACTTTAACTCCATGTAGACCCCAAGCTAATTGGACATCAATAGATAAAAGGTTCTTTATTTCCCCAAGTCTTAATTGGCCTCAAGATCAAGCTAGTGACAGTCCTGGAACAACTCTTCATTAAGAAAACTATTTCAACAGGTAGATAGGTCAGAGTAAGGATTCTTGGATTTCGCATGAAGAAGCTAATAATACAATTTCCCTGTATCATTCTCTCAAAACCACCTGCCCAGTTAAAGAACCATCCATTGGACCTTCTGAATAGATTACAGTCACTGTAACAAACTATGTAAATATCAACATCTCTAAAATGACTTTATGGTAGTTTACTAATTGTGGAAATTTTGTGTATTGGTACTTAATCCTTCTTCTCATCATGTTTTACTTTTAAATTTCAAATAGTATAAAAACAAAGACTTCTTGTTTAAAACCTTAACCATTTATTGAAATACAATTTTTAAAGGTCAAATTAAGTTATTGAATTGTCATTTTTTTACCTAAGAATTTTCTTTCAAGGACAAAATCTTTCAATACTATCAGTTGATATTGATCCTATCTATATTTTAAGTCTGTTAGAAAATACATTTATTTTAAAATGTCCATCAAGTCAATAATTATCTGATTGTTGAATCCAAAAGTTTCATTCCAGGAAGTCACACAAGCTAATAACATGGGCCAGAATAATCACTGAGATTAGGTAAATTTAACTCACGATGTTGACTTCTTCCTTTTAATTGCTTACCTCTTGAATGTAGTCAATAGTTTGATGAGCTCTGATTATGAAGAGCTGAGCTAAAAATAGTTTGAATTAATAATCATCTGCAAAGTGACATTAAAGATTGTAAAAGTTTTGTTCCCCGTCCCCCTTTCTCATTTTTTTTTTTTTTTTTTTTTTCTTTTTCTGTTTTTGTAAGACAGAGTCTCACTCTGTTGCCCAGGCTGGAGTGCAGTGGTGCAATCTCGGCTCACGCAGCCTCCCCTTCCCAGGTTCAAGCAATTCTCCTGCCTCAGCCTCCTGAGCGGCTGGGACTCTTAAGCACACGCCAGCACACCTGGCTAATTTTTGTATTTTCAGTAAAGACAAGGTTTCACCATGTTGGCCAGGATGGTCTCTATCTCCTAACCTCATGATCCACCTGTCCCGGCCTCCTAAGGTACTGGGATTATAGGCGTGAGTCACCGCGCCCGGCCGCTCATTCTTTTTTCATGAGACAACTTTAGGGTTACAACTGAGGTGAATCTCTAATTACTAGAGCCCAGGTGATTTGATCTTTGCATTTTACTGGAAAATTAACAGGAACATTTACTTGCCCTTAATAAAAATCTATATTCCACTAAAAGAAATTCAGGTTTAAAATTTCCCTAAGCCTGAAAGAAATACTTCCATAACCTAATATGTCAAGGTGGTCTAAATGAGGATTTTCAAAGACAATCACATAAAAAGAAGCTTTTGCCACTAGACTTAAATAGATTGGATTTATGTAATTTAATAAATTGACAAAGTCCACTGTAATTCTTTAGAAGTGAATCTCTTTTCATCTTCCAAGTTCATTGGCTTCATTATTGTTGCAAATAATTTCTAAACGAGGATTACGTCTGCACCTCTCCACAGAGCTGCTCAGAGTCCTAAGAAAAATCCTACTAATTTTATGACATGTTTTAGTTCTCATCAGATACCAACAAAGAAAACTCTTTCTGCCTTAGCTCTAAAATGTTTGCTCTGCATTAATATATTCTGCTAGTATATATAAATAATCTTTTCCTTCAAGCAAATATTTGAGAACCTACTGTTCCAGTTCTTGCCAAGCACTTCAAGCATGTAAGGAAAATAAAGACAAAGATTTGACCTAAGTCCTAGCTTACAGTACAGTAAGGGTCTTTTCCTAAAAGAGTTCCTAAATGTATTTTTACTAACTTGATTAACTACTTAATTAAATGTTTAACTGAACACACGTGCTATTTCCTACCCTTTTGGTAACTAATTAATGTATTTTCCTATTTTGCTTTAAATGTTGTACCAGCCTCCACACTGTTTCTTTGCATCTTTCCCTTCATTGAGGCCCGGTGATCACTAACGTTCAGCCAAGGAGCAGATAGTAATGTACCTTCCAAAATTATTTGACTTTATTTCCATAGTACTCTTTCTTTTATGAAAGAGTACCCTGAGATGCTCAGCTTAGGAAGAATATTTTTTGTTTAAATATTAGGAGTTTGCGCTTGCATAATTTAAATCACAATACCTTCCTCTGCAAGGACTTATGTTATGCTGAGAGTTTACCAGTTTCATCTGTGGTGTTAATGGAAATTCAAATTGCTAAATTAGATTCAGATATCATATTCATGGTTTGCACTGTTGAGAATAAAAGCAGACAGTTGAATAGATTTGGAAATTGTGCATGTTCAAGGTAATGACTATACTAAGTGTGAAAAAATGTAGTTTTTTAAAAAAATGTAGTTTTAGGGAAAAAGTCTATCCAATATAAACTCTCAACCATAGCTGCAAGATTTTTTTGTTCAGTAAATTCTAGTCTATTCCTTAGCCCAGAAAAAAATTTTGCAGTTGATGGGGAACAAAGTTCAATATTAAAGAATTCATGTTACTGAAATTCCCACCAGTTACTAATGTCCCTTGAGAGCCATAGCCAGACCTTACAGGAGAGAAGATGTATACCCTTCTGCAGAGGTCCCCCTGTTAATCCAGCATATCACAGAAAGCATGGCTGAAAGAGTTCCAGTTCACCAGTCCCCTTCCACCATCAGACACTAGATTTCCCACATTTGCAGTAGATAATGATCCATAGATACTTCTCTGTATTTGCAACGACAACCTTTCAAAAGTATGATGCCATCAGTAGGTGTTTTCCTCGAAAATTTCTTTAACCACAAAGTACCTGAAACCCCACACTAGAATTCTTAGAATGGAGATTTACAGAACCCACACCGTGGTTTCCTATTAGAACTACATCAAAGAGAATATGAACTATGATCTCCAGCTGATGGTTAGAAATGAAGAGTTAAAATGCCTGGGTTTAATTCCCAGCTGTGTAATCTTCCACATATTAGTTAGTCTCTGTCATTCTTCTTCACATGTAAAATGGAGATGAAACTGCTGCTCACCTTAAAGGGTTATTGTAAAGATTAAATAAAGTGCTTAGGACAATGGCTAGTACCTAGTTTCCCTTCTACAAATTCCGCATTCAACAAACATATATGTGTGCTACTATTTGGTAATTGTCAATGTTTTTACACTCTATCACTTTTCTTAATATACTTTAAGGGCCTTATTGGTTTTATTGGCATTTCCAAAGAACTAGATTCATATTGATTTTCTAAAGAGACTTTTGTTATTTTCCTCTTTCCTTTTTATAAATTGTATAAAATTGAGATACATCTTTTTCTTAATATTCTGTTTTCCTTGGTTATTTTGCTTTCTCTAGGTTTTTTTATGTTTGCCTTCTTTCCTAAATGTGGGCATTAGGACACTATTTATAGCTTGTACTATAAATAATAGGCTTGCGCATGTTTTCTAGAGTTTTCAGTGTTCATGTTAATTTTCTCTTTGATTCAAGAATAAACTGGGAGTGAATTTCTTAATTTTTATGAAGTTCAAATTCTTTTGTGTCATCCCTTGGTTTTTAGATTACTGCATTTGTTTGAGAAAACCTTTTAGTTTACCGTCATCTCTATTAAAAAAGAATTTTGTCTTGACAGTAAAAAATGTACTACCATCTAAGAAAATTTCTTTAAATTAGTAATTCTGATACACCCTTAATAATTTCCAAGATTTCTGCAGGCAATGTAGCCTTGATGTTGAGAAACATAGAATAATTAGTAAAATCAAAAGAAAGTCAATGTTTGAATGTCTAGGCATTCAGTTTCCTTATTGTAAATTTTAAGTATCTAGTAGGAATCAAGAATAAGGCATGGGAAGAATTTTAAGTATTTCTACTTGATTATACATTTTACTCCACTCAGTGTTAATATGTCTTTATAATATTAGTCAGTCCAGGAAGCTTTCTGGAAGTAAATTGACAGGAACTCAAGCATCAAAACAGAATGGTGGGTATGAAGTGGGCCCAGCAGACTGGGTTCAGGAAAGACACAGACGGTCAAGTTCAAGCCTATGTTTAAAGATACATATAAATAAGTAAACCATCCAAACAATATGTGATGAGCATCAGATAATGAAACTTTACTATTATGATACTTCTGCCCCAAGAAGAAAAAACAAGTAAGCAAAAACATACAAGAACAAATGGCTTAACTTCCAAGGCAGCGCCAACAACAGAGACAACAGACCTTCATATAAGTTCTAGAAGTTTATCATCTCAGTCCCCAAAAAACAAGACATTTACCCTGAATCCAGAGTTCTCACTATTTTATGCAGGGTTATGGAAAGAAAAACTATTCACATAACTTTGAGCAAGTGGTTCTCATTGAACTTCAGTTTCCACATCTGATAAACAGCTGTGGGGTGGTAAAGGGCCTATGTAATCTGCACGGTTATTTTTAGCTTTAATATTCTATAGTTTTATAGGCTGGTTAACATATGTCTACTCTAAGCATTAAAAACATACGAAGAGGCCGGGCGCGGTGGCTTATGCCTGTTATCCTTGCACTTTGGGAGGCCAAGGCAGGCGGATCACTTGAGGTCAGGAGTTCGAAACCAGCCTGGCCAACATGGTGAAACCCCACTTAAAAAAAAAAAAAAAAAAAAAAAAAACTTACCCAGGCAAGGTTGTGGTGCCTGTAATCCCAGCAGCTTGGGAGGCTGAGGCAAGAGAATTGCTTGAACCTGAGAAACGGAGGTTGCAGTGAGCCAAGATAATGCCACTACACTCTAGCCTGGGTGACAGAGTGAGACTCTGTCTCAAAATATGATTAAATAAATAAATAAACAAATAAACAAACATATGAAGAAAGTCCAATCACAAATAGCAGAGCTATAAGATAACTTATTAAAACGGTTTTGATTGAATACACAGCACCCTAAAGCATTACTTGATAAGACTAGTTTTGAAGTTATCTTTTCATTCATAATAACCTAAGTCTTCAGGTATAAAGATTAATCATGTCAGAAGTTATTTTGTAATATGAAAATTTGATTTAACCATCTAAAACTGTAAGAAGGAAGAAAATTTCTGAGCACCAAAACTGGGCCAAGAAATACGCATTAGGTGTTTTACATGTTTTATAAGTGGAAATGATGAACATAAAATTGCAAACAATCAGCCTCTAGCAGATGCCGTTGGTTCCCTGCCCATATCCCTTGGGTGCTGTGACTTCAGTTTGCTCCTGCACAAATATTACACCAACTGGCAATATCTGCATCTCTTTACCTGAAAGTCTGGGAAGCCAAAGAAGGCCACTTTGCCTGCACAGAGCAGGCAGATGGCTAGCTTATCCACTCTGCAGGCAAAGTGTGTGTTCTACACTATTGACTTAAAAAAATCACAAGATATGAATTTATAAAAGGAAAGAGGAGACTGTATTTCTTTTAAAGAGTTACAGTCTGCAAGGTGGCCATCCCACAGGATGGGAAGCGTGCCTCAGGCCAAGAACAAAAACAGGCACTTCGAAGGAGGAGTTGGAGTGGGATCTCTACGCTAAAGAAATTGGCTAAACACACATATTCAACTGTCAGGAGGAGCTATGAATACAAAGGTAGTCCTGACACAGGCATATGGAACACACATGCATATAACATACAACCTATGTTCACTTTAGGGTACAGACTTAACATTTAAATGTATTACAATTGGACACTAAAAATCAAAAGATCTTTTCAGGACATGAAGGCACACAGGTGCACAATCTCTGTAAACCAGCCAGGACCAGTCCATGGTCAGTGGCCTTCTTATCTGAAGAAAGTTACTAACATCAGTCTCTAATCCAAGATAAGAGTCGTCCCTTCTTATATTCAGGGGGTATGTTCCAAGACCTCCACTGAATGCCTGAAACTGAGGATAATTTACTGAGCTGGATTAACCTCACTTGGAACAAATTTCTGTTTGTGCTTTTTTGGTGTATTTTTCAACTTTTATTTTGGATACAAAGGGTACATGTGCAGGTTTGTTACCTGGGTACACTGCATAATGCTAAGGTTTAGGTTATGAATGATTCTGTCACCCAGGTACAGAGCATAGTACCCAAAGTTAGTTTCAATCCAGCCCCTCACCCACAATAGTCCCAGTTTCTATTTTGTTACCATCTTTATGTTTCTGAATACTCAGTGTTTAGTTCTCATTTACAAGTGAGAACCTGTGGTATTTGTTTTCTCTTCCTGTGTTAATTAGCTTAGGATAATGGCCTTCAGCTACGTCCATGTTGCTGCAAAAAGATGTGATTACATTCTTTTTTATGGCCGTGTGATATTCCATGGTATATATGTAACACATTTTCTTTACCCAATCCACCATTGACAGGCACCTAGGTTGATTTCATGTCTTTGCTATTGTGAATAGTGCTGCAATGAACATGCAGGTGTATGTGTCCTTTTCGAAGAAAGATTTGTTTTCTTTTGGACATATACCCAGAAATGGCATTACTGGTTTGAATGGTGTTCAAAGTTCTTTGAGAAATCTCCAAACTGCTTTTCCCAGTAGCTAAACCAATCTACGTTCCCACCAACAGTGTATAAGCATTCCCTTCTCTCTGCAGCCTTGCCAGTATCTGTTATTTTTCTACGTTTAACAGTAGCCATTCTGACTGATTTGATACGGTATCTCGTTGTGGTTTTGATTTGCATTTCTCCGATCACTAGTGATGAGGAGCATTTTTTTCCTATTTTTGTTGGTTGCTTTTATGTCTTCTTTTGAGAAGTGTCTGTTCTTGTACTTTGCATAGTTTTTAATCAGATATTTGCTGTTTGCTTGTTGATTTGTTTAAGTTCCTTATAGATTCTGTATATTAGACCTTTTTTGGATGTACAGTTTGTGAATATTCTCTCCCATTCTGTAGGTTGTCTGTTTACTCTGTTAATAGTTTTGGGTTTTTTTGTTTTTTGTTTTTTGTTTTCTTTGTTTGTTTGTTTTTTGCTGTGCAGAAGCTCTTTAGTTTAATTAGGTCCCACTTGTCAATTTTTGTTTTGGTTGCAATTGCTTTTAGGGACTTAGTCATAATCTTTTTTCCAAGGCCAATGTCCAGAATAATTTTCCTAGATTTTATTCTAAGATTTTTATAGTTTGAGGTCTTACAGTTAAGGCTTTAATCCATCTTCAGTTAACTTTTGTACATAGTGAAAGGTTGGGGTCTAGCTTCATTCTTCTACATATGGCTAGACAGCTATTACAGCACCATTTGTTGATTAGGGAGTCTTTTCTTCATTGCTTATTTTTGTCAACTTTGTCAAAGATTAGATGGTTGTAGGTGTACAGTCTAATTTCTTGGTTCTCTATTCTGTTTCATTGGTCTACATGTCTGTTTTTACGCTAGTATCATGCTGTTTTGGTTACTGTAAACTTATGGTACAGTTTGAAGCCAAGTAACCTGATGTCTCCAGCTTAGATCCTTTAGCTTAGGATTGGTTTGGCTAGTTGGGTCCATTTTTTGTTCCATATGAATTTTAAAATAGTTTTTTCTAATTCTGTGGCAAATAATGTTGGTAGTTTGACAGCAGTAGCACTGAATCTATAGATTGCTCTGAGCAATGTGGTCACTTTAACCACGTTAATTCTTCTAATCCACGAGCATGGAATGTTTTTTCATTTGTTTGTGTCATCTCTGATTTCTTATTGCAATGTTTTGTAGTTCTCCTTGCAGAGATCTTTCACCTCCTTGGTTAGATGTATTCCTAGGTATGTTTGTGTGTGTGTTTGTGGTTATTGTAAATGGAACTGTGATCTTGAGTTGGCTCTAAGCTTTAACATTATTGGTGTATAGAAACACTACTCACTTTTGTACATTGAGTTTGTATCCTGAAACTTTACAGAAGTTGTTTATCAGTTCCAGGAGCCTTTTGATGGAGTCTTTAAGGTTTTCTAGGTGTAGGATCATAGAATTTATGAAGAGAGATAGTTTGACTTCTACTTTTCCTATTTGGATGACTTTTATTTCTTTACTTTACATGACTGCTCTGGCTAACACTTCCAGTACTATGTTGAATGGGCATCCTTGTCTTATTCCAGTTCTCAAGGCCAATGCTTCTGATTTTTGTCCATTTAATATAATATTGGTTGTGGTTTTGTCATAAATGACTTTTATTATTTTGAGTTATTCTTTTTTATGTATTTTATTGGGGATTTTTGCATCTATGCTCATCAAGGACATTGGTCAATAGTTTTCTTTTTTTATTGTGTGTTTGCCAGGTTTTGCCATCAGGGTGATGCTTCATAGAATGAGTTAGTGAGGAAGTCCTCCTCCATTTTTTGGAATAGTTTCAGTAGGACTGTTACCAGTGATTTGTTGTATGCCTGGTAGAATTCAGCTATGAATCCATCTGGTCCAGGACTTTTTGGTTGGCAAATTTTTTATTACTGATTCAATTTTGGAACTCATTCAGTATTTCAATTTTTTTCCTGATTCATTTTTGGGAGATGGTATGTTTTCAGGAATTTATCAATTTCCTCTAGATTTTCTAGTTTGTGTGAATAGAGGTGTTCATAATAGTCCTGAGGATCTTTTGCATTTCTGTCAGATTGATTGTAATGTCACCTTTCTCATTTCTGATTGTGCTTATTTGGATATTCTCTCTTTTTTCTTTGTTAATATAGCTAGCTAGCTAGCTAGCTATCAGTCTTATTTATCCATTCAAAAAACCAACTTTTGGTTTTATTGATTTTGATATGGATGTGAGTGTTTCAATTTCATTCAGGTCTGCTCTGATTTTAGTTATTTCTTCTGCTAGCTTTCGGATTAGTTTGTTCCTGTTTTCCTAGTTCTTCTCAGTGTGATGTCAGATCATTAATTTAAGATATTTCCAGAACTTTAAGGTAGGCATTTAGCACTATAAATTCTTCTTCTGAAAGGGAATGCTTATACACTGTTGGTGGGAGTGTAAATTACTTCAACCATTGTGGAAAGCAGTATGGTGATTCCTCAGAGAGCTAAAAGCAGAACTAACCATTTGACCCAGCAATCCAATTACTGGGTATATACTGAAAGGAATATAAATCGTTCTACCACAAAGACACATGCACATGTGTGTTCATTGCAGCACTATTCGCAATAGCAAAGACATGGAATCAACCTAAATGCCCATCAATGACAGATTGGATAAAGAAAATGTAGTACATATATACCATGGAATACTATGCAGTCATAAAAGAAAATGATATTATGTCTTTTGTAAGAACATGGATAGAGCTAGGGGCCATTATCCTTAGCAAACTAAAGCAAGAACAGAAAACCAAATACCCACATGTTCTCACTTATAAGTAGGAGCTAAATGATGAGAACTCATGGACACAAAGAGAGAAGCAACATACACTGGGGACTACTTGAGGGTGGAGGCTGGGAGGAGGGAGAGAACCAGAAAAAAATATTATTGAGTATTAGGCTTCATACCTGGGTGACAAAACAATCTGTAAAACAAACCCCTGTAATTAAAGTTTACCTACATAACAAACCTGCACATGTATCCCTGAACGTACAATAAAAGCTTAAAAAGAAAACAAAACAAAACAAAAAATCCTTTTCTTCTAACACAGCTTCTGCTGCATTTCATAAATTTTGGTATGTTGTATCTCTGTTTTCATTTACTTTAAATAATTTTTTTTATTTCTGCCTTAATTTCACTGTTTACCAAAAGTCATTCAGGAGCAAATTGTTTAGTTTCTGTGTAATTGTATAGTTTTGAGAGATCTTGATATTAATTTCTATTTGTATTCCATTCTGGTCCAACAGTATGGTTAGTATGATTTCATTTGTTTTTGAATTTGCTGAGATTTGCTTTATGGCTGAGCATGTGGTCGATCTTGTATTACCTTCCATTTGCAGATGAGAAGGATGTATATTCTGTTGCTGATGAGTAGAGTATTCTGTAGATGTCTTGGTTCCAACTGATCAAATGTTAAGTTTATGTTGCATTTATGTCTAAAATTTCTGAGTTTAAATCTTGGATTTCTTTTTTAGTCATCTGCCTTGACGATTTGTCTAGTGCTGTCAATGGAGTGTTAAAGTCCCAAACTATTATTGTGTGACTAAGTCTTTTCATGGGTCTAGAAGTAGTTGCTTTATGAATCTGGGTGCTCCAATGTTGGTTAAATACATATTTAGGACAGTTATGTTTTCTTGTTGAATAGAAACAATTACAATATAATGTCTTTCTTTGTCCTTTTTTACTATTGTTGCATTCAAGACTGTTTTATCTGATATAATAGCAACCCTCTTTTTTATTTTCCATTTGCATGATAGATCTTTCTCCAAGCCTTTATTTTGAGCCTATGAGTGTTGCTACATGTGAAATTAGTCTCTTGAAGCAGACAGATGGATCTTGTTTTTTAACGGTACCTGCTACTCTGTGCATTTAAATTAGGCATTTAGACCATTTATATTTAAGGTTAATATTGCTATGTCAAGTTTTGATCTTAATATTGATACGTAAAGTTTTAATCTTATTGTGAGGTTGTTAGCTGGTTGCTTTGTAGTTTCTATCATGTGATTGCTTTATAGAATCTTCAGGCTATTTATTTAAGTGTGTTTTTATGGTAACAAGCACTGCTTTTTCATTTCCATGTTTAGAACTCTTTTAAGGAGCTCTTATAAGGCTGGCCTGGCAGTAACATATTCACTTAGAGCTTGCTTCTCTGGAAAAGCTTTCATTTCTCCTTCGCTTATGAGGCTTAGTTTGCCAGGATATGAAATAGTTGATTGGAACTTATTTTCTTTAAGAATGCTGAAAATAGGTCCCCTAAGCTCTCCTGGCTTCTAAGGGTTTCTGCTGAGAAGTCCTCTGTTTACCTGAAGTGGTTACCTTTGTACATGATCTGACTTTATCCTATAGCTGCCTTTATGATTTTTTCTTTAGCTCTGACCTTGGACATTCTGGTGACTGTATGCCTTTGGTGATGTTCATTTTGTATAGTATCTCACAGATGTTCTCTGGATTTTTTGTATCTGGATATCTATCTCTTTAGCAAGATTAAGAGAGTTTTCTTGAATTATTCCAAGTATGTTTTCCAGGCTCTTTTCTTTTTCTCTTCTGTCACGAATGTCAATAATTCATCACCTTTCACAATGTTATATTTCTCAAAGACTGCTTTTTTTATTTTCTTTTAATTTTTATCTAATTGAGTTAATTCAAAAGACTAGTGTTCAAGCTCTGAAATCCTTTCATTTGGCCCACTCTATTGATAAAAGGTTTTCATTGTATTTTGAATTCCTTAAGTGAGTTTTTCAATTCCAGAAGCTCTGATTGATTTCTTTTTAAGATATTTATCTCTTCCTTCATTTCCTGGATTTCTTTAGAAGTTTCTGTGTATTGATTTTTTAACCTTGTCTTGGATCTCATTGAGCTTCCTTGCAATCCATATTCTAAATTCTTTATCTGTCATTTCTGAATTTCGATTTTGGTTAGGGATCACTGCTGGAGAGCTAATGTGATCCCTTGGTGGTATCAATAAATACAGATTTTTTCATGGTGCTATAATTCTTGAGCTGTTTTTTTTTTTTTTTTTTCTCATCTGGAGATGTTGGCACTTCTAATTTTTATCATTATTTTCATGCAGGTAGAATTTTTTATTTTTCTTTCTTTTCCTATATTATTATTATTTTCCTTTTCCCATCTTCCTGGGGGGTGTGACTGTACAGAATGCTAAGTAGGGCTTTTTGGTTTTGCTTCTATAGCCCTACACACTAATTTGGGCAGGTTTTACACTGGGCTGTTCATTTCTACCTACAAGCCAATAGCTGGTGCTTACAGGTAAGAGTTGGCTACAGCCAATGTGGCTGGATGTATACTGATCCTTGTTTACTGACCAAAGCTCTCTGTTGCTTCAGGCAATGGGCTGATTTACGAAGGCACAGTGGTCTGAGTTCCCTGATCATAAGGGCACAGCCAGACCAAGTAGGTCCACCTACAGATCCTTCAATGGCAGGCACAAGCACCAGCCTTAGGGAAAATTCAGTGGGCAGCCACCAAAAACCTAGAGATGGGCCTAGGTCAGGAGCTGGGAAACCTCCTCCACCCCAAATTCTCTGTAGGGGTTAGACAGCAGCCTAAACTCCCAATCCAGGAAAGTGAGTGCTCCAGATGCCTGGAAATCTGCCTGGGTACACAGCAGTTAAGGCCCCCTGCATTAGGATCTATGTCCAGGAAGGGTGGAAAAGTGCAGACTACTGAACCAAATGAGTGGTTATTGTTTATTCTTTGACTGAAAAGTACTGTTTATTCTTTGTTTATTGTTTGACTGAAGGGGTGCATGACTTAACCCTTGCCTAGCATGGCCTTAGGACTTGTTTATAATTTGGTACTTTATTGCCACAAAGAGCCTGTTCTGTCAGTCTTATGATCTCTATTTTAACATTAATGCCAATCATTTGTGTCTAAACGATAAAAGAGACGGGGTATAACAAAGCATGTCTGACCTCCCATTCCATCATGGCTGGGAACTCAGCTTTAAGGTTTCTCTGGGGTCACCTTGGCCACAAAAGGGGGTCCATTCAGTCACTGGGGGCTTAGGATTTTATTTTAACCTTACAACACTATTTCCCAGAATTCTCCAGAGGTAGTAAGGTTTAGTCACTGACAGCAGAGGCTGCCTTTATAGTCCTCCCAACATCGGCTACCCCCATTTCCATGACTCTCTTCCTCTCCTCCCTACCCGTGTTGCCTGCATCTGCCAAATAAACTACTTGTACTCAAATCCTTGTCTTGTCTCAGGACCTGCTTCTGCAGGGAGAGACACAGACAAAGACTACCAGAAAAAGACTGATCTATTGTGAAAGCACATAGTCCAATTAAATTATTATTTTACCTTTACCACTCCACTTATATACACACTCACATTCTCTGCTCAAAATAAGAAACAACCTTGGCAAGAATCTTGTATCTACAATCAAGAAAGTGACAACCACTTACAAAATAAATAAATAAATAAATAACAAATAAACATGAATGTGAAATGGAATGCCCACCTTGGCAGCAAAGAACATGGCAGAGACTTTTTTCACAAATGATGATATTAAGGCTTGCAGGAAGGGAGCCAGTCCTTTAATTACCATTTTCCCTCCTTTTAGGAAAATCTTGAAGATAAAGACTTGAATCAGCATGCTTTAGCAAGGTAGGTGTGATTAAGGGTACATTCTGCTCAGCACTAATTCTGAGTCTGAAAGCAAAATTTTGGCAGAGACACACCATGTGTGCTGTCTTTCAGGAGTTCAGAAATAATGAAAAGAAGTATGTTGGAGATTTTCTAAAAGAAGAAAAAGAAAACTGCCATTATCCCATTATGCTTTTAGCATAAAGTTCAAATCAAAGGTAAATGTCAAATTTTAGAGTAATTAAAAAGGTAATTGCTGTTAAAATATTTTGGTTCATATATGTGGAAGTAAAAATTGCTGTTATAATATTTTGATTCATATATGCGGAAGTAAAAAAAAATATTCCCTTCCCATGAGAAATGAACAGAAAATATATCTGTTTCCATATGGCTGAATCATTCATGAACGAACTATGGATTATCAAGTATGTTGCTTTTTTCTGGTTTGACTTTTATGGAGTCAATCACAGTAATAAGCCTGTTCCTACATAAAACTAATTCTGAATGAGAAAATGAAAATTTTGTGCTTGACTGATGCTAGACATACTTAGCACCCAGTTATAAAGAATTTGGTTTTTTTTTTTTCTTTTTGCTCATCCTCTTTTCCTTTTCTCTTCTCTGCTCTATTTCAATGGGAATTCTCTTGATAAACTCAGTCCCCAGGCTTTTATCTTCCTAAATTTGGAGACCAAGTATAGTGATATCTAACGAAGGAAAGGGGATGTTCCAAAAAATGGTAGACACATGGCTTGGGGCTTCATAAGACAGGGAGTAAAGAGAGAATCAGAGCATCAGAGACCTCGATGGCATATTAAAAACTGGGGGATGACAGGAGATTTTATAAAGCATTGTTGTTTTATAAAACTGTGGTTCAAACACGAATCACTCAAATACTAACCTGAAAGTATAAGCTTATAATAGAATATAGGAAATGTAGTCTGGAATACTAGGCTAAGATGCTTGTCCTGTCCCGTTCTATCCAGAACGTACATACAATGGTGCCAGTGGTCTCCAGAGCACTAACAGGACAATTTTGAATACTTCATTAGATAACCCAAACCACCAAACAGGCATTAAGCTATCATTTTCCAATCAACCACATTATCATTTCTGTCTCTAAAAGATGGATGTTTAAGGAGAGAGAATGTGTACATTCCATCTTGGGAAAAGTGGTAATTTTATTTCAGCTTTATGTACATCATTATGTTGATGGGAATTATGAAGACCTAAATTACATACGCGAGCCTTTTCAGGCACTGAGCCCTCTGGTAGGAAGAGGCAGCCATCAAATCAGTCAGTTTAAATCATCCTTGACATTAACAAGGTGGCTGGCTATGATCACTTTAGTAAATGACTTTCTGCCCCTATTAGCTGAGTGACTATACTCTAGCTCCTGTTCCAGAAGCATGTCACCAAACTAGTCTCCCAAAAAGTGTATTTAAAGGATACAAGATTTTTTCAGTGTTTGTATTCAAATAAATGCTTAACTTTTTAGGATTATTGGGCAAGATGGCCGAATAGGAACAGCCTCAGTCTGCAGCTCCCAGTGAGACCAATGCAGAAGGCAGTGATTTCTGCATTTCCAACTGAGGTACCTGGCTTATCTCCTTGGGACTGGTTAGACAGTGGGTGTAGCCCATGGAGGGCGAGCAGAGGCAGGGTGTGGCATCACCTCACCCAGGAAGCACAAGGGGTTGGGGGAACTCCCTCCCCTATCCCAGGGAAGCCATGAAGGATTGTGCTGTGAGGAATGGTGCTATCTGGCCCAGATACTACACTTTTCCCACTGTCTTTGCAACCCATAGACCGGAGATTCGCTCAGCTACCCACACAAGCAGGACCCTGGGTTTCAAGCACAAAGCTGGGCAGCCGTTTGGGCAGACACCCAGCTAGCTGCAGGAGTTTATTTTTTTCATACCCCAGTGGTACCTGGAACACCAATGAGACAGAACTGCTCACTCCTCTGTAAAGTGGGCTGAAGCGAGGGAGCTGAGTGGTCTTGCTCAGGGGATCCCACCTCAACGTAGACCAACAAGCTAAGATCCACTGGCTTGAAATTCTTGCTGCTAGCACATCAGTCTGAAGTCGACCAGGGACGCTTGAGCTTGATGTAGGGAGGGGCGTCCACCTTTACTGAGGCTTGAGTAGGTGGTTTTCCCCTCACAGTGTAAACAAAGCTGCCAGGAAGTTCAAACTGGGCATAGCCCACTGCAGCACCACAAAGCCGCTGTAGCCAGACTGCCTCTCTAGATTCCTCCTCTCTGGGAAGGACATCTCTGAAAGAAAGGCAGCAGCCCCAGTCAGGGGCGTATAGATAAAGCTCCCATCTCCCTGGAACAGAGCACCTGGGGGAAGGGACAGCTGTAGGTGCAGCTTCAGCAGACTTAAACACTCTTGCTTGCCAGCTCTGAAGACAGCAGATCTCCCAGCACAGTGCTCAAGCCCTGCTAAGGGACAGACTGCCTCCTCAAGTGGGTTCCTGAACCCCATGCCACCTGACGGGGAGAAACCTCCCAGCAGAGGTCAACAGACACCTAATAAAGGAGAGCTCCAACTGGCATCTGACAGGTGCCCTCTGGGACAAAGCTTTCAGAGGAAGGAACAAGCAGCAATCTTTATATTCTGCAGCCTTTGCTGGTGATACCCAGGCAAACAGTGTCTGGAGTGGACCTCCAGTAAACTCCAGCAGACCTGCAGCAGTGGGGCCTGACCTTTAAAAGGAAAACTAACATAGAGAAAGCAATAGCATCAACATCAACAAAAAGGATGAACACTCAAAAACCCCATGCAAAGGTAACCAAGATCAAAGATGAAAGGTAGACAAATCCACGAAGTTGAGGAGAAACCAAAACAAAAAGCATTCCAAAAACCAGAATGCCTCTTCTCCTGCAAAGGAATACAACTCCTTACCAGGAAGGAAACAAAACTGGACAGAGAATGATCTGATGAATTGACAGAAGTAGGCTCCAGAAGGTGGGTAATAACAAACTCCTCCAACCTATAGGAGCATGTTCTAATCCAATGCAAGGAAGCTAAGAACTTTGGTAAAACATTACAGGAACTGCTAAATAGAATAACCAGTTTAGAGAAGAACATAAATGACTTGATGGAGCTGAAAAACATAGCACGAGAACTTCATGAAGCATACACATGTATCAATAGCTAAATTGATCAAGCGGAAGAAAGGATATCAGAAATTGAAGATCAACTTAATTAAATAAAGCCTGAAGACAAGATTAGAGAAAAAAGAACAAAAAGGAATGAACAAAGCCTCCAAGAAATATGGGACTATGTGAAGAGACCAAATCTATGTTTGATTGGTGTACCTGAAAGTGACGGGGAGAATGGAACCAAGCTGGAAAACACTCTTAAGGATATTATCCAGGAGAACTTCCCAACCTAGCAAGGCAGCCAACATTCAAATTCAGGAAATACAGCAAACACCACAAAGATACTCCTCAAGAAGAGCAACCCCAAGACACGTAATCATCAGATTCAGCAAGGTTGAAAATGTTAAGGGCAGCCAGAGAGAAAGATCGGGCTACCCACAATGGGAAGCCCATCAGACTAACAGTAGATCTCTCTACAGAAACCCAACAGCCAGAAGAGAGTGGGGACCAATATTCAATATTCTTAAAAGAATTTTCAACCCAGAATGTCATATCCAGCCAAACTAAGCTTCATAAGTGAAGGAGAAATAAAATCTTCACAGACAAGCAAATGCTGAGGGATTTTGTCACCACCAGGCCTGCCTTCAAAAAGCTCCTGAAGGAAGCACTACATATAAAAAGGGAAAATGAGTACCAGCCACCGCAAAAACAAACCAAACTGTAAGACCATCAACACTACGAAGAAACTGCATCACCTAATGGGCAAAATAACCAGATAGCATCATAATGACAGGATCAAATTCACACATAACAATATTAAAATTAAATGTAAATGGGCTAAATGCCCAAATTAAAAGACAGACTGGCAAACTGGATAATGTGTCAAGACCCATCAGTGTGCTGTATTCAGAAGACCCATCTCATGTGCAAAGACACACATAGGCTCAAAATAAAAGGATGGAGGAAGATTTACCAACCAATTGGAAAGCAAAAAAAAAAAAAAAAAAAAAAGCACGGGTTGTAATCCTTGTCTCTGATTAAGCAGACTTTAAATCAACAAAGACCAAAAGAGACAAAGAAGGCCATTATATAACGGTAAAGGGATCAATTCAAGAAGAAGAGCTAACTATCCTGAATATATACGCACCCAATACAGGAGTACCCAGATTCATAAAGCAAGTTCTTAGAGACTTACAAAGACACTTAGACTCCCACACAATAATAATGGGAGACTTTAACACCCCACTGTCAATACTAGACAGATCAATGACACAGAAAATTAACAAGGATATTCAGGACTTGAGCTCAGCTCTGGACCAAGCGGACCTAATAGACATCTACAGAACTCTCCACCCCAAATCAACAGAATATACATTCTTCTCAGCACCACATAGCACTTATCCCAAAATTTGACCACATAATTGGAAGTAAAACACTCCTCAGCAAATGCAAAAGAATGGAAATCATAACAAACAGTGTCTCAGACCACAGTGCAACCAAATTA
Source organism: Chlorocebus sabaeus (assembly GCF_047675955.1). NCBI lineage: Eukaryota > Metazoa > Chordata > Mammalia > Primates > Cercopithecidae > Chlorocebus > Chlorocebus sabaeus. The sequence goes on along the minus strand of NC_132926.1, from coordinate 19,264,916 downwards.
GAACTCAGGATTACAAAACTCACTCAAAACCACACAACTACATGGAAACTGAACAAGCTGCTCCTGAATGACTACTGGGTAAATAACAAAATTAAGGCAGAAATAAATAAGTTATTTGAAACCAATGAGAACAAAGACCCAACGTACCAGAATCTCTGAGACACAACTAAAGCAGTGTTAAGAGGGAAATTTATAGCACTAAATGCCCACAGGAAAAAGTGGGAACGATCTAAAATCAACATCCTAACATCACAATTAAAAGAACTAGAGAAGCAAGAGCAAACAAATTCAAAAGTTAGCAGAAGGCAAGAAATAACTAAGATCAAAACAGAAGTGAAGGAGATAGAGAGATGAAAAACCTTCAAAAAATCAATGAATCCAGGAGCTGGTTTTTTGAAAAGATCAACAAAATAGATAGACTGCTAGCCAGACTAATAAAGAAGAAAACAGAGAAGAATCAAATAGACACAATAAAAAATGGTAAAGGGGTTATCACTACTGATCCCATAGAAATACAAACTACCATCAGAGAATACTATAAACACCTCTATGTAAATAAGCTAGAAATTTTGGATAAATTCTATTTATCCAAATGGATAAATGGATAAATTCCTAAACACATATGGATAGAAGAAGAAATGGATAAATTCCTAAACACATATACCCTCCTAAGACTAAACCAGAAAGAAGTCAAATCCCTGAATAGACCAATAACAAGTTCTGAAATTGAGGCAGTAATTAATAGGCTACCAACCAAAAAAAGCCCAGGACCAGATAAATTCACAGCTGAATTCTGCCAGCTGTGAATTCTGCCAAGTACAAAAAGGAGCTGGTACCATTCCTTCTAAAACTATTCCAAGCAACAGAAAAAGAGGGACGCCTCCCTAACTCTTTTTATGAGGCTACCATCATCCTAATACCAAAACCTAGCAGAGACAAAAAAAAAAAAAGAAAATTTCAGGCCAATATCCCTGATGAACATCGATGCAAAAACCCTCAATACAATACTGACAAACCAAATCCAGCAGCACAGTTAAAAGCTTATCCACCATGATCAAGTCAGCTTCATCCCTGGGATGCAAAGCTGGATCAACATATGTAAATCAATAAATGTAATCCATGACATAAACAGAACCAATGACAAAAATCACATGATTATGTCAATAGATGCAGGAAAGGCCTCGATAAAATTCAACATCCCTTCATGCTAAAAACTCTCAATAAACTAGGTATTAACAGAATGTATCTCAAAATAATAAGAGCTATTTATGACAGACCCACAGACAATATCATACTGAATGGGAAAAAGCTGGAAGCATTTCCTTTGAAAACTGGGACAAGACAAGGATGCCCTCTCACCACTCCTATTCAACATAGTATTGGAAGTTCTGGCCAGGGCAATCAGGCAAGAGAAAGAAATAAGGGGTATTCAAATAGGAATACAGGAAGTCAAATAATCTCTGTTTGCAGATGACATGATTGTATATTTAGAAAACCCCATCATCTCAGTCCAAAAACTCCTTAAGCTGATAAGGAACTTTAGAAAAGTCCCAGGTTACAAAATCAATGTGCAAAAATCACAAGCATTCCTATACACCAGTAATAAATAGAGAGCCAAATCATGAGTGAATTCCCATTCACAACTGCTACAAAGAGAATAAAATACTTAGGAATACAATTTAAAAGACATGTGAAGGACATCTTCAAGGAGAACTACAAGGAAATAAAAGAGGACACAAACAAATGGAAAAACATTCCATGCTCATGGATAGGAAGAATCAATATTGTGAAAATGGCCATACTGCACAAAGTAATTTACAGATTCAATGCTATTCCATAAACTACCATTCACTTTCTTCACAGAATTAGAAAAAAACTACTTTAAATTTCAGATGGAACCAAAAAAGAGCCCATATAGCCAAGACAACCCTAAGCAAGAAGAACAAAGCTGGAGGCATCACACTACCTGACTTCAAATTATACTACAAAGCTACAGTAACCAAAACAGCTTGGTACTGATACCAAAACAGACATATAAACCAATGGAACAGAACAGAGGCCTCAGAAAAAACACCGCACATCTACAACCGTCTGATCTTTGACAAACCTGATGAAAACGAGCAATGGGAAAAGGATTTCCTATTTAATAAATGGTGTTGGGAAAACTGGCTAGCCATATGCAGAAAACTGAAACTGGAGCCCTTCCTTACACCTCATACAAAAATTAACTCAAGATGGAATAAAGACTTAAACATAAGACCTAAAACCATAAAAAACCCTAGAAGAAAACCTAGGTAATACCATTCAGGACATAGGCATGGGCAAAGACTTCATGACTAAAACATCAAAAGCAATGGCAACAAAAACCAAAATTGACAAATGAGATCTAATTAAACTAAAGAGCTTCTGCACAGCAAAGGAAACTACCAGCAGAGTGAACAGGCAACCTACAGAATGGGAGAAAATTTTTGCAATCTATCCATCTGACAAAAGGCATTTAATATCCAGAATCTACAAGGAACTTAAACAAATTTACAAGAAAAAACCCCATCAAAAAGTGGGTGAAGGATATGAACAGACACTTTTCAAAAGAAGACACATATGCGGCCAACAAATATATGAAAAAAAGTTCATCATCACTGGTCATTACAGAAATGCAAATCAAAACCACAATGAGACACCATCTCATGCCATTTAGAATGGTGATCACTAAAAAGTAATGAAACAACAGATGCTAGAGAGGATGTGGAGAAATAGAAATGCTTTTACACTGTTGGTGGGAGTGCAAATTAGTTCGACCACTGTGAAAGACAGTGTGGTGATTCCTCAAGGATCTAACACTAGAAATACTATTTGACCCAGCAATCCCATTACTGGGTATATACCCAAAGGATTATAAGTCATTCTACTATAAAGACCATCCATTTGTATGTTTATTGCGGCACTATTCACAATAGCAGAGACTTAGAACCAACCCAAATGCCCATCAATGATAGGCTGGATAAAGAAAATGTGGCACATATACACCACGGAATACTATACAGTCATAAAAAAGAATGAGTTCAGGCCGGGCACTGGGGTTCACGCCTGTAATCCCAGCACTTTGGGAGGGCGAGGTGGGCGGCTCACAAGGTCAGGAGTTCAAGACCAGCCTGGCTAACATGATGAAACCTCATCTCTATTAATGATACAAAATTTACTCAGGCATGGTGGCACGTGCCTGTAATTCCAGCTACTCTGGAGCCTGAGGCAGAAGAATCACTTGAACCTGGGAGGCAGAGGAGGTTGCAGTGAGCTGAGATTGCACCACTGCACTCCAGCCTGATCAACAGGAGGAGACTTTGTCTCAAAAACAAACAAACAAAAGGGCCTGGCCCAGTGGCTCACTCCTGTAATCCCAGCACTTTGGGAGGCCAAGGCAGGTGGATCACGAGGTCAGGAGATCGAGACCATCCTGGATAACACACAGTGAAACACCATCTCTACTAAAAATACAAAAAAAATAACCAGACGTGGTGGCGGGCACCTGTAGTCCCAGCTACTTGGGAGGCTGAGGCAGGAGAATGGCGTGAACCCGGGAGGAGGAGCTTGCAGTAAGTCGAGATTGTGCTACTGCACTCCAGCCTGGGCGACAGAGCAAGACTCCATGTCAAAAAAGAAAGAAAAACAAAAGAATGAGTTTATGTCTTTGCAGGGACATGGATGAAGCTGGAAACCGTCATTCTCAGCAAACTAACACAGGAACAGAAATCCAAACACCACATGTTCTCATTCATAAATGGGAGTTGAACAATGAGCACATATGGGCACAGGGAGGGGAACATTACACACTGGGGCCTGTCAGGGGGTGGAGGATAAGGGGAGGGATAGCATTAGGAGAAATACGTAATGCAGATGACGGATTGATGGGTGCAGCAAACCACCATGGCACATGTACATGTACACCTATGTAACAAACACTCACATTCTGCATGTGTATCCCAGAACTTAAGTATAATGAAAATAATTTTTAAGGGCAAGAATATTAGAAAAAAATTGGACCCATGACTCTTTGTATCTCTTCAGTAGAAGCAATCATCAAGGCAAATGTTTACTGTTAGGTTGTTGAGCATAGATGTGTGGACAGAAGCTTAATGTCCGTGCAATCTGTTTCCACTGCATTAGCCATTACATTAAAAACAACAAACAAAATTCTTTCTTGTTTAAAATGTGTTCCACATGCTCAGAATCAATCTTGATCAACAGACTGCAGTCTAATTTGGTGGTTCAGAGATGAGAAGATTATGGACATATTTCAATTAAAAAACAAATTGAGAAAAGACAACGTAATGCATTATGCATCTAACAATGTTTCTGAAAAACATTTAGGAGGTCTCCAAGTCAATTCTGCACAGAGTCTTGGTCTACATTGCCAAACAATATAATATAGATGAATTACTTATGGAGAAGCTATAGGCAAACTTCTGTTTTTTACATAACAAATTCTTTTTTAAAAACTTTATTTATTTATTTATTTATTTATTTACTTTTTTTTTTTTTTAAAGACAGAGTCTCACTCTGTTACCCAGGCTGGAGTGCAGTGGCACCATCTCATCTCACTGCAACCTCTGCCTCCCATGTTCATCGGTTCACCTGCCTCAGCCTCCCGAGTAGCTAGGATTACAGGCACATGCCACCATGCCAGGCTAATTTTTATATTTTTGGTAGATACAGGGTTTCGCCATGTTGGCCAGGCTGGTCTCAAACTCCTGACCTCAGGTGATCCACCCACCTCAGTCTCCCAAAGTTCTGGGATTACAGGCGTGAGCCACCGCACCCGGCCAGCAAATTCTTAATATATATTTAAAAGTTGAGTGTGCAAAATAAAATCATCTGTGTTTAATTCTAGCTCCACCAATTAAAAGATCCTGAATTACCTGACATCTCCGATTCCGACATTTATTCATTCAACAGATATTTATCATTTGCCTATTATGTTTGAGCCACTGTCCTAAGGTCTGGGAATACAGAAGTCAACAAAAGAGGCTCCAATTCCTGACTTTCACTTTTAAATAAGTGAGTTAATAAAAGACATTGCAGACAAATATACAGTATATTAAAACATGAAAAAATGTTAGAAAGCAAAATAAGGAAAGCAGAGAATGGGTTATGAATTACTGAGGGATAGCATTTTAGATAGAGCCAGGTAAGGTGTCCCCTACCCGAAGATGACTTTGGATGATAAACTGAAGGAAGTGAGGGGGCAAGTCATGCAGATAACCATCCAGGGAAAGGGCATTCCAAAGGCAGCAAGTACAAAAGCTCTGAGGCAAGAATGTGCCTGACAAGAAAAGAGGTGCAAATGCCAAGCATAGAAAGGTGAAGAGCAGAGTGGCAGAGGGGGTCATAAAAATGGTGGGGTGGGGGCTAGCGGACAGGCTGTGAAGACCTCATAATACACAGAGAGCATCTCAGAGGAAATGAAAAAGCCTTGGAGGTCTTTGAGAAGAGAGGTGATATTATCCAGCTTATATTTGATAGAAATAACAATAATTTATCCCCATAGGTTTACTGAAAGATGAAATAAGAAAATTGATGTAAAATGCTTCCCTCAGAGCATGGCAAAAGGTAAACATAAAATGTTCACTGCTCTAATTATTTTTGTTATCTAGATAGAGATTAGAAAAGCATAATCAAAAATGAAGTTGTTGTACGATATTATAGATGAGGTTTCTTATTTTTTAATTTTGCTTTTATCCTTCAAAAATTAGATCAATAACCCAAAGGGAGAAAGAGAAATAACAAGGATATGCTTTAGTTCAAAGATCAAGTGAAGAAAATTTCTGAAACAATAAAGTCTTGTTTCAAAAACGGAGGAAGAAACTTAAAGGAACAAAAGAGAGAGAAATTAAAGTTTCCAGGTAAATCTCTCAATATTCTAAGCACATCAATAATTGGAAATCTTTTTGAGGCGATTTGAATTGATATTTCTTCTAACTTAGGCCCAGGAAGTAGCATCAAAATGTGTTTGGATGACTTCAGTAAAGAGTTTTACTTAATAAATAGAAAGAATTTGTTGTAAATAGATTCGAAGAAAGCTACTAATAGGCTTCCCTGCTGGCTGGGCAAGATTACTTTAGTAAAGCAAGGCAAAAGGTACTATTGGCTACTCAAATATTCTGGCATAAAAATTAACACAGAAGCTGGACTTCAGAGAAAAAAATAAACAGAGCATGCACAAAACATCATAGGAAACAAAGTCTATCATATTTCTTCCAGTAAATCATGACAAGGGTACAATAGGCACAAATAACATGAGCAATGGAGAGGGATTTTTATTTGAACTTACAGAGAACCTTGCAGGATCTTATTTCACAGAGAGCCCACAGAATAGTATATCTTTCATTTTTATATCATCTTATGTATTTTGCTCCTTTAAAAAGAATGTATTGATTACCTATTCTGTGCAAGGAGCTGTGGAAAATAGAAAATTGTGTAAGACATGGTACTTTCCTCCCAAGAAACTCACATTACAGCAAAGGATGACGAGGCATAGACTATATTTTACTGGACATAAGGCACCAAGGATTTAAGTGAAACCAAAATAAGAAATTCATAGAAAAAAGAAAATCTAACTATACATAGAGTTTTTAAAAACATACTCCAATTTCAGAAACATTGAAATAGGAAATGCATACATTTATATACAAAACAGGTATATAAATATCTACCCAAGAGGAAGCATAAGGAACAAGGATGCGTTCTTAAAAATGTTTTCATTTTCATCGGTTATTGGGGAACAGATAGTGTTTGGTTACATGAGTAAGTTCTTTAGTGGTGATTTGTGAGACTTTGGTGCACCCATCACCAGAGCAGTATACACTGCACCCAATTTGTAGTATTTTATCCCTCACCCATTGCCCACCCTTTCCCCCTGAGTCCCCAAAATCCATTGTGTCATTCTTATGCCTCTGTATCCTCATAACTTAGCTCCCACTTATAAATGGGAACATATGTTTGGTTTTCCATTCCTGATTTACTTAGAATAATACTCTCCAATGTCATCCAGGTTGCTGTGAATGTCACTAAGTCATTCCTTTTTATGGCTGAGTAGTATTTCATCGTGTGTGTGTGTGTGTGTGTGTGTGTGTGTGTGTATTAAAAAAACAGTTTATTTATCCATCCATTGGTTGATGGGCATTTGGGTTGGTTCCACAATTTTTGCAACCATTGTAGACATTGGCTTAGGCAAGGATTTCATGACCAGGAACCCAAAAGCAAATACAATAGAAATAAAGATTTAATCAAGCTGGGACTTGATTAAATCATTAAAAAGTTTTGCACGGCAAAAGGAACAGTCACCAGAGTAAACAGACAACCCACAGAGCGGGAGAAAATCTTCACAATCTATACATCTGACAAAGGACTAATATCCAGAATCTACAATGAACTCAAACAAATTAGCAAGGATGCTTTTTGAAATTGTTAGGTGTCATAGCAGTACAAAGAAAAAAGATATTAATTAGTACTGGGTCAGATGGATAGCAAAACCCAGATGTTGTTAATGGTTTTAAAGAGAGATAGAAATTCTATCATGGCAATGCTGGGTGACAAACGCATTCCAGGCAGATGAAATAGCACATGTAGAGGCACAGAATAAAAATTACTTTCACAGAAGAGCAGCCATAACGCTGGGCACGGTGGCTCACACCTGTAATCCCAGCACTTCGGGAGGCCGAAGTGGGTGGAACACAAGGTCAGAAGTTCAAAACCAACCTGACCAACATGGTGAAATGCTGTCTGTACTGAAAATATAAAAATTAGCTGGGCATAGTGGCATGCATCTGTAACCCCAGCTACTCAGAAGGCTAAGGCAGGAGAATCACTTGAAACTGGGAGGTGGAGGTTGCAGTGAGCCAAGATCACACCACTGCACTCCAGCCTGGCAGCCTGGGTGACAGACCAAGACTCTGTCTCAAAAAAAAAAAAAGGAAGAAAGAAAGAAGAGCAGCCATAAAATCAGATTGACTGGAGAAGGCTTGTGTTAGACCCAGTTATAAAGGGCTTTAAATGCTAGATAAAAGATTGTAAAACATTGCCCTGCCAGAAACTAGTAAGTTTTAAAAGTAGAGGGCAATTGCTCTCCTATTCGTGGTTTAGGAAGGTTAACAAAACAGTGGTCCACAGTGGGCTGCAGGGAGGCTCGTCTTCAGAGTGGGACACCAGTGAGGAATCTTTCATAATAATGTAGGGAAGAGGTGCCAAACTGAACCAGGGAGGCTAAAATGTGGAATGAAAAGAAATGGATGTGCCTCTCCCTTTATAGTGCTTTTACTTACATGTGATACATAGTAATGTGGCACAGGAAGAATAATAACTAACTTAGGTTCTCATAAAGACATCAAGATAGAACATGTGTGAATTTTTTTTAACTGTATGTAGGCAGAGGCAGAATCAGCCACAGAAAACAATTTCACTGCCTCAGAGGGCAGATCTGTGGTTCTCTTCTCAGCATATAATCTAACTGTCATGGAGGTTTCTGGTCAAGAATTTAAAAATGAATATTTTAGGAGAAATTGAATATTACAACTTAAGTGATTCACCAAAGATGACTTACAGTGGCTCAGCAGTTCAATGTCATTCCACTGTTGACATTTTTGTGACTGTGACAGTTTGTAAAGGCATTATGTCCACACCCAACCTGTGGCCATGTAATCAGTAGTTTATAGTTGGTGACTTCATGGGGGGGGAGGCGTGAACCAAAATTTTGGCTACTTTATTAAGCAAGATTGAATTTAGGGGCAAGGAGACTCAGTCAGGGCCTCCAAGGATTGCCAGCAGGTTGTGCCCTGCACATGGCACTCAGCTGAAGGGGTACACTGTGGCTGGGCTGCTTCCTTTTTTTCAATGATCCACATGGAAGGCCTCATAGGCTAGGCCAAGGAGACTTCTGGAGGGAAAAGGACAGTCACAATGGAGAGTATCAGAGGACAGCCAGGAACATATCTGCATTTTGGAAGAGCTCCCTTGCCCCCAGGGAGGAATCAAAGGAGGGAATCCATATTTTCTATTTGAAAGAAATAAAATATTTCTGAAAGAGACTGGACATGCACACATCATCAAAAGAAATTTCATTACACACATCTCAAAATAAATTTTATTTAACACTAATAGACTAATTATCAATTAAAATAGACTAACTTCTCCAAGCATCACTTAGATACTAAACACTGGTTCTGACTTTCCAAAGAATTCCTTCCTAGATATTTTGGTACAGTAGATTTTAAAATGATGACCAAAAATGATGGAACAGTATCAGAATCACCTTGGGTGCTTCATAATTCAGATCATGAATCAGTAGGACTGGATTCAGATATAAAAATATGTGGCAACAGATTTTGGAAATATTGCTCCAAGACATACTGTGACCAATAAATAGTTCACATGCAACTCATGAGAATAAATTAGTTTCTACCTTTAAATGCCACAATAGCTTCCATTTTTCAGTGTATTTCATGCCATTCTTTTCCAAGCAACCAATTTCTGTCTTTCAAGATAATTACAGTAATGGCTGATGCTAACTGTATATGAAAACCACGTATTCTTTTGTGTCTGACATCTTTTAAGATTATTCATGGTATAGTGTGCATCAGTATTGTGTTCATTTTTATTGCTCAGCATCATATGAAAGTTGGGAATGAAGAAGTAATCCTGATAACAAGTGAGATTTTTTCAGTCATGAAAATTTTTCTTGATTAGTAAATATTTACATATATAGGCACACACATATATACATGCTACAAGCTTCATTTACAGGTTCAAGATTATTCTATTTGTATCTATAAGGTTTACAGTATAATTTATTGGCTTTGAGCAACTATTATATATTTAATGTCTCCCAAAAAGTGTTATTCAACAAAGAGAAGAACAAAAAGGTCATTTTGGTCAAATTCTTTGAAGGACAGACCTTTTAGGTTATTGCATTGATAATGAATTTCGTCCACTTCTCTCGTAAAATATCTTCAATACTTCTTGATTATTCTAGAGAAACAAATGTAAATATCTGATAGGTATTTTGTATAAGCTCTAAAAAGTCATCAGGGAAAGGACCAGAAAAAAATACTCCAAAGCAAATCTCCACAGACATTTTCTGTGAAGAGCCAGACAGTAATAGTTTAGACTTTGTGGGCCATATGGTGTCGGTGACAACTCTGCCATTGTGGCATGAGAGCAGCCACAGGCAATATGTAAACGAATGAGCATGGCTATGTTCCAGTAAAATTATATTTACAAAAACAGGCAATTAGCAGCTATGAGATACCACTAACCACCTACTAGAGTGGCTAAAATACAAAACACTGTCAACAGTAAATGCTGGCAAGAATGTGAAGCAACAAAATATCTCATTCATTGCTGGTGTCAATGCAAAATGGTACAACTGCTTTAGAAGACATCTTGACAGTTTCTTACAAAGCTAAGCATAGTATATTACCAAACGATCCAGCAATGGTCCTCCTAGATATTTACTTAAATAAGTTAAACACTAACGTTCATACCAAAACCTGCACATGGGTGTTTGTAGTAGCTTTTTTCATAATCTCCAATAATGGGAAGCAATTAAGATAAACAACCTGTGATACAGTTGAACAATGTGATATTATTCAGCAATTAGAATAAATGTGCTATCAAATCATGACTAGACATAGAGGAACCTAAAATGCATATTGCTAAGTGAAAGAAGCCAGTCTGAAATGGCTACATACTGTATGCTTCCCACTATATAACATTCTGCAAAAGTCAAACTAAAAGACAACGGTTACGGGTAGGGTGGGGAAGGATGAACAGGTGGAGCACGGGAGAATTTGAGAGCAGTGAAGGTATTCGACAACACTGTAATAGTGTGTATGTGGCATTAGGCACTGGGAAAGACCCACACAATGTACAACACAAACAGTGAACCCTAATGTAAACTATGGACTTTAGTTAATAATAATGCATCAATATTGGTTTACAAATTTTAACACGTATACCAAAGGGAAGATATTAATAGCAATGGGAACTGTGGTCAGGGTGGACAGAATATAGGGGAACTCCCTATAGTTTCTGTTCAGTTTTTTTGTAAACCATACATCAGATCTAAGAAGAAAAAATAAAAAACAGAAAACAGGCAATGAGCCCCATTTGGCCTGTGGGCTACAGTTTGCTGATACCTGTTCTAAATAATGAAAACGTCATCAGAGAACACTTGGAATATATAAAGTTGTCATTGTGAATTTCACTTACTTTGAGGAAATTCATTCAATGTGGCTTTCAGAATTTTTTTGGAAAAGGAGTCTTCTCATAATAGCCATCCTGACAATTACACTCATATGCTTATTTCTACAGCAGAAAGTTATCCATTATATCATCTTTTCATACATGCCAACAGTTAAGCCTATCCTTGCTCCAGCATTAAGGGACTTCCCCGTAACCCAGCAGAACCCCTGAGCTGGGAAACCTGGCATACTTTATCTCAAACATAAGCAGAGCTCAAGCTATGTCTCACCTAGGCTGCTGGAAAATTCTCCATGTGATTGGATACTTTATGGCTCTCTTTAATAGTTTCATCTTCTATACTTTAGAAAGCTTCATCTTCTACAGTTTTCCCTTGTTATGTTACCACTAGTAGCACAGGAAATAAGCCTAGCATTATTTTTTAGGTTCTATAAACTTAATCTTCCTCAATCTTCATGGATACTTACCGAATAAATGTTTATTGTATTTTAAGATACTTAACAGAATATGAGTAGAATTTGTTTTACTCAAAATGATACATGTATTCTTGGTAACAATACCATAAATAATCTGTTTTACATTTAATGTGACATTAAAAATACATATTCAATGGTGTCATTATTATTCTACATACTGAGTTGTTTTTGTTTGTGTTGCAAAATTGTAGCAATAAAATTTACTTTAACTGCAATTGTGGATGCAAGCATGACTTTTATTTTCTTATAATTTGCCATAAATCATAAATAATATAATGCTTATAAAAAGCACAGCTGTCCTTCTTGGGAAAAAAAAAATTTTATTCTTGTAATTAAAGTAGAATCTGTCAGGAGTCAAGAGTAGAATTTGGCTAACTCGGCATCCCTCAGCTGCTAGGTGATGTCGGATGTATAAAAGCCTTGTTTTCTTTAGGAAAAAACTATAGCTGCTCTGAGAACTATAACATGGCACAGTTTTGTCCCATTTATGTAATTTTTAACAGAGAATATACTGAGGAAAAGTGGTAAAATAGTCAAACTTCAACCACGTAGCATGAGGATCAGATTGATTAGCTTGTGGGGGTAGGATGTCTGAGTTGAAATGAAAGATTTTTCTTAATATTTGTACACACAGTTACTTTCTATCTATAAAAGACTGACAATGTTCTTTCCTGACCATGTCCATAACTAGGCTAGCAGCCATTTTGAAAAGTGGTGCATGTGTGTATATTGTGGAGAGGGTAGAATAGAAAAGGGAGTAGCCGGAATATTCTATTAAGTAGAAGCAAGAGTATCTCAGTTATGAATTGAGTTTATCAAGTATTCTATTCTTGAGAAAGTATAAATAATCTTTAGAGGCATAATAGAGACATCTTACACAATCAGCTATTTATCACATGCAATGCTATCACAGAAGCCAATACATACATAAAGCAAGGTTAAATACATAAGAATCCCTGTGCCATATAACTGCAGTTTGTCCCAATATCCTTTTACTTTTTGTCTCTGGATTTGTATGTGTGGGAGGAAGGCAAGGAAAGAATCAGAGCTTGCAAGGAGAATTTCGCCTTGTTATTTTGCTAATTTAATATTCAGTATCTGGTCCACCTGCTGCTGTGCATGAGCTGCGGTGATCTGACACTGATCATGAAATGCTGATTGAAAAATAATAAAGAGTTGTCTTCAGACTGAAATTCTTTGTGGGTGAACTAACAACATTCAAGCTTATTAGGAGCAGTCAATAACTAACCAAATTTGCACTTTTGAACTATTTTAACAGATGGTTGCTTTATGTGGTTTCATATCTCTTTCGTAAGCTCGAAAACTACTCATTTGCATTTTCTTTACATCTTAGAAACTAATTGCTGTGGTTTTTCACTTTTTATTCCCTTATGCATTTAAGTTTCCATGTTGAAAGTGTCGCCTGGACTTTTTCTACTTTACAGTGGCAAGATTAGAATAAGTTAGTAATAATTAAGTGTGAGCCAGAAGCATATGTAATTTTTAACATATGCCTTGGAAATTCAAGTTGCCTAAGGAAAACACTTATTTCCTCAACTGAAAAATGTGAGATTTTGAGTTTGTCAGAGTATCTTCTTATATAAGAAAATTTTTCAAAAGTTAGAAAAATCTTAAGGCAATAACATGATTTTTCTAATAGTGACAGTGACTTTTCATAACTGCAAACAGATATTTAAGCAATTATGACAAAGCCACATCTCCAAGGTAGCTTATAGGGCAAAGTTTTTCATGGCTCTATGCAATTTATACACCATCCTAAATCTAGAAATCTTTAACAAATGTCATATATAATATGGTGCATTACACCAATATGAAATTTATCCCAATCAGTAGATACTTTCCTCTCCTATTGTCTAACATAATTTACTTCTTCCAGAAACACTTGAAAGACTTTTTTTCCTCTCACTGACAGGGCTTCCCTTTAATCAAGTGCAATAACTGTTGTATGAAAGAAAGAGTAAGCCTTGATCTTTGAGAAGAAACATATAGACATGTATGGTAAAGAGATGATCAATTAATTAAAGTATTCAAAAAAGTCTTAAAAAAATGGTAGCAGGTCTAAGAATATCATCACCATCTGAAAAAAGCAAACTACTTTACTATACAAACTAGTTCAATGATTCTGCAGCCAATCAGTAACATTACATCCAAAGTTACCCAAAGTACTCAGAGAACAAAGCTTGTTCTTCCTGTTAACACTTCCCAAACACAAATAAAACCTAGGATGAGGTGGTAGATTGGTTACATGAATAGTCCCAAATACTACCTTCTCTACACCCAGGATCTTTGCCCTTAACTGTATTCCTGTCTCACTCTGACTCTGGGATTGAACATTCGACTTGTTTTGCCCAATGGGATATTAGTCCATGTGTTGCAAGCAGAGCAGAAGGCATGGACATTTCTGCTTGCTCTCCTGCATAATTGGACTGACTCATTCCTGGAACTTACCGTCACCAAATGAGCATGGCTAGGCTTGTCTGATGAAAAGATATGAGAGACTTATGGAGTAAAGCTCCAAAGGCAAACAAAGCTCCAAAGTGAAACACAGTGATTTTCTCCATTTCTCCCATGCTTCCTCAATACTTTGAAATAAAATGCTTCATTACAGCTTTAAATATCTCTCTATTATTACCACTGATAATATGTACATTTCATGTGTGATTACTTATTCAGCTTCCAGGTCAATGTTTCACAGTTGCAGTACACCTTTTACCTAAAAGTGGTCTTAGACATGAAGAGAAACTTCTAAAAAAGAGAAGGCTTAATATGAAAAATAAAAATCCTTAAGAGCTTTTGTAAACAAACCAAACAACAAAGAAACAAAACCCTATTCCAGAATATCAGATAAGATCTTACTTACTTTGAGTAATGCAATTTCTTGCTACTATATTTTTCTCTTTTTGCATTTTCAACCAAAGACAGCTGATGATAATTAGAATCCATCAATCTACGTATTTCTTGTTGTTACAGTCAAACGTCCTTTTATAGGGACCCTCGGCTTCTTGCCAAGTTTTCCACATCTTTCTCAAGGACAGTATATATCAACATGAGCATACTCATCAGATGAAGTGAAATACTTAAATAAATTATTTTACCATGGAGGGCATTCCAAGATGGCCAAATAGGAACAGCTGTGGTCTGCAGCACCCAGTGTGATTGACACAGAAGATGGGTGATTTCTGCATTTCCAGCTGAGGTACCTGGTTCATCTTATTGGGACTGGCTGGACAGTGGGTGCAGCCCACAGAGGGTGAGCTGAAGCATGGCAGGGCATTGCTTCACCCACGAAGTGCAAGGGGTTGGGGGATTTCCCTTTCCTAGCCAAGGGAAGCTGTGACAGACTACCTGGAAAATCGAGACACTCTTGCCCAAATACTGCGCTTTTCCCAAGGTGTCAGCCACAGACAGACAAGGTGATTCTCTCCCATGCCTGGCTCGGTGGCTTCTACGCCCACAAAGCCTTGCTCACTGTAAACGCAGCAGTCTGAGATCAATCTGGGAGACAGCAGCCTGACTGGGGGAGGGGCATCCTCCATTGCTGAGGCTTCAGTAGATAAACAAAGCCACCAGGAAGCTTGAACTGGGTGGAGCCCACTGCAGCTCAACAGGGCCTACTGTCTCTAGACTCCACCTCTGTAGGCAGGGCATAGCTGAACAAACAGCAGAAGACAACTTTTGCAGACTTAAACGTTCCTGTCTGACAGCTCTGAAGAGAGCAGTGGTTCTGCCAGCACAGCATTTGAGCTCTGAGAATGGAGAGACTGCCTCCTAAAGTGGGTTCCTGACCCCTGTGAAGCCTAACTGAGAGACACCTCCCAGTACGGGCTGACAGACACCTCATAGAGGCAGCTGCCCCTCTGGGATAAAGCTTCCAGAGGAAGTATCAGGCAGCAATACTTGCTGTTCTGCAATATTTGCTGTTCTGCAGCCTCTGCTGGTGATACCCAGGCAAAGAGGATCTGGAGTGGACCTCCAGCAAACTCGAACAGACCTGCAGCTGAGGGACCTGACTGTTAGAAGGAAAACTAACAAATAGGAACAGTAATGACGTCAACAAAAAGGTCGTCTACACCAAAACCCCATCTGTAGGTCACCAACATCAAAGACCAAAGGTAGATAAAACCACAAACATGGGGACAAACCAGAGCAGAAAAGGTGAAAATTCTAAAAATCAGAGCACCTCTTCTCCTCCAAAGGATTGCAGTTCCTCGCCAGCAATGGAACAAAGCTGCATGAAGAATGACTCTGACGAGTTGACAGAAGTAGGCTTCAAAAGGTTGGTAATAACAAACTTCTCTGAGCTAAAGGAGGATGTTCAAACCCATCGCAAGGAAGCTAAAAACCTTGAAAAAAGAGGAGATGAATGGCTAACTAGAATAAACAGTGTAGAGAAGATGTTAAATGACCTGATGGAGCTGAAAACCATGGTATGAGAACTTTGTGACATATGCACAAGTTTCAATAGCCGATTTGATCAAGTGGAAGAAAGGGCATCGGCGATTGAGGATCAAATTAATGAAAAAAAAAGAGAGAGAAAAACAAGGTTAGAGAAATAAGAGTAAAAAGAAACGAACAAAGCCTCCAAGATATATGGGACTATGTGGAAAAAAAACAAAACAAAACTATGTTTGATTGGTGTACATGAAAGTGAGGGGGAGAATGGAACCAAGTTGGAAAACACTCTTCAGGATATAATCCAGGAGAACTTCCCCAACCTAGAAGGCAGGCCAACATTCAAATTCAGAAAATACAGAGAATACCACAAAGATACTCTGCGAGAAGAGCAACCTAAGACACATAATCATCAGATTCACCAAGGTTGATATGAAGGAAAAAGTGTTAAGGGCAGCCAGAGAGAAAAGTCAAGTTACCCACAAAGGGAAGCCCATCAGACTAACAGCAGATCTCTCTGCAGAAACCCTACAAGTCAGAAGAGAGTGGGAGCCAATATTCAACATTCTTAAAGAAAAGAATTTTCAACCCAGAGTGTCAAATCCAGCCAAACTAAGCTTCATAAATGAAGGAGAAATAAAATCCTTTACAGACAACCAAATGCTGAGAGATTTTGTCACCACCAGGCCTGCCTTACAAGAGCTCCTGAAGGAAGCACTAAACATGGAAAGGAACAACTGGTACCAGCCACTGCAAAAACATGCCAAATTGTAAAGACCATTGATGCTATGAAGAAACTGTATCAATTAATGGGCAAAATAACCAGCGAACTTCAGAATGACAGGATCAAATTCATACATAACAATATTAAAATTAAATGTAAATGAGCTAAATGCCCCAATTAAAAGACATAGACTGGCAAATTGGATAAAGAGTCAAGACCCATCAATGTGCCGTATTCAGAAGACTCACCTCATGTGCAGAGACACATATAGGCTCAAAATAAAGGGATGGAGGAATACTTAGCAAGCAAATGGAAAGCAAAAAAAAAAGCAGGGGTTTCAATCGTAGTCTCAGATAAAACAGACTTTAAAGCAACAAAGATCAAAAGAGACAAAGAAGGCCATTACATAATGGTAAAGGGATCAATTCAAGAAGAAGAGTTAACTATCCTAAATATATATGCACCCAATACAGGAGCACCCAGATTCATAAAGCAAGTACATACAGACCTACAAAGAGACTTAGACTCCCACACAATAATAATGGGAGACTTTAACACCCTACTGTCAATATTAGACAGATCAACGAGACAGACGGTTAACAAGGATAACCAGGACTTGAACTCAGCTCTGCACCAAGTGGACCTAAAAGACATCTACAGAACTCTCCACCCCAAATCAACAGAATATACATTGTTCTCAGCACCACATCACACTTATTCTAAAACTGACCACATAATTCAAAGTAAAGCACTCCTCAGCAAATGTAAAAGAACAGAAATCACAACAAACTGTCTCTCAGACCACAGTGCGATCAAATTACAAGTCAGGATTAAGAAACTCACTCAAAACTGCACAACTACATGGAAACTGAACAACCTGCTCCTGAATGACTACTGGGTAAATAACGAAATTAAGGCAGAAATAAATAAGTTATTTGAAACCAATGAAAACAAAGACCCAACATACCAGAATCTCTGGAACACATTTAAAGCAGTGTGTAGAGGGAAAGTTATAGCACTAAATGCCCACAAGAGAAAGCAGGAAACATCTAAAATTGACACCCTAACATCACAATTAAAAGATCTAGAGAAGCAAGGGCAAACACATTCAAAAGCTAGCAGAAGGCAAGAAACAACTAAGATCAGAGCAGAACTAAAATAGATAGAGACACAAAAAAACCTTTCAAAAAATCAATGAATCCAGGAGCTGGTTTTTCAAAAAGATCAACAAAATTGGTAGACCTGTACCCAGACTAATAAAAAAGAAAAGAGAGAAGAATCAAATAGACACAATAAAAAATTATAAATGGGATATCACCACCAATCCCACAGAAATACAAACTACCATCAGAGAATACTATAAACACTTCTATGCAAATAAACTAGAAAATCTAGAAGAAATGGATAAATTCCTGAACACATACACCCTCCCAAGACTAAACCAGGAAGAAGTTGAATCTCTGAATAGACCAATAACAGGCTCTGAAATTGAGGCAATAATTAATAGCCTACCAACCAAAAAAAGAGAATTTTAGACTAATATGCCTGACGAACATCAATGGGAAAATCCTCAATACAATACTGGCAAACCGAATCCAGCAGCACATCAAAAAGCTCATCTACCATGATCAAGTTGGCTTCATCCTTGGGATGCAAGGCTGGTTCAATATATGCAAATCAATAAATGTAATCCATCACATAAACAGAATGAAAGACAAAAACCACATGATTATCTCAATAGATGCAGAAAGGCCTTCAACAAAATTAAACAGCCCTTCATGCTAAAAACTCTCAATAAATAGATATTGATGAAACATATCTCAAAATAATAAAAGCTATTTATGACAAACCCACAGCCAATATCATACTGAATGGGCAAAAACTGGAACCATTCCCTTTGAAAACCAGCACAAGACAAGAATGCCCTCTCTCAACACTCCTATTCAACATAGTGTTGGAAGTACTGGCCAGGGTAATCAGGCAAGAGAAAGAAATAAAGGGTATTCAATTAGGAAATGAGGAAGTCAAATTGTCCCTATTTGCAGATGACATGATTGTATATTTAGAAAACCCCATTGTCTCAGCCCAAAATCTCCTTAAGCTGATAAGCAACTTCAGCAAGGTCTCAGGATACAAAATCAATGTGCAAAAATCACAAGCATTCCTATACACCATTAACAGACACAGAGCTAAATCATGAGTGAACTCCCATTCACAATTGCGACAAAGAGAATGAAACTAGGAATACAACTTACAAGGGATGTGAAGGACCTCTTCAAGGAGAACAACAAACCACAGCCCAACGAAATAAAAGAAGACACAAACAAATGGAAGAATATTCCATGCTCATGGATAGGAAGAATGAATATTGTGAAAATGGCCATACTGCCCAAAGTAATTTATAGATTCAATGTCATTCCCATCAAGCTACCAATAACTTTCCTCACAGAATTAGAAAAAAACTACTTTAAAGTTCATATGGAACCAAAAAACAGTTGCATTGCCAAGACAATCCTAAGCAAAAAGAACAAAGCTGGAGACATCACACTACATGACTTCAAACTATACTACAAGGCTACAGTAACCAAAACAGCATGGTACTGGTACCAAAACAGATATATAGACCAATGGAACAGAACAGAGGCCTCAGAAGTAACACCACACATCTACAACCATCTGTTCTTTGACAAACCTGACAAAAACAAGCAATGGTGAAAGGATTCTTTTTTTAATAAATGGTGCTGGGAAAACTGGCTAGCTGAAACTGGATCCCTTCCTTACACTGTATACAAAAATTAACTCAAGATGGATTAAAGACTTAAATGTAAAACCCAACACCACAAAAAAACCCTAGAAGAAAACCTAGGCAAGGTCATTCAGGACATAAGCATGGGCAAAGATTTCATGACTAAAACACGGAAAGCAATGACAACAAAACCCAAAATAGATGAATGGGATCTAATTAAAGATCTTCTGCACAGCAAAAGAAACTATCATCAGAGTGAACATGCAACCTACAGAATAGGAAAAAATTTTTGCAATCTACCCATCTGACAAAGGGCTAATATCCAGAATCTACAAAGAACTTAAACAAATTTACAAGAAAAAAACAAACAACCTCATCAAAAAGTGGGCATAGGATATGAACAGACACTTCTCAAAAGAAGACATCTATGCAGCCAACAGACACATGAAAAAAATGCTCATCATCACTGGTTATCAGAGAAACGCAAATCAAAACCACAATGAGATAACACCTCACAACAGTTAGAATGGCAACCATTAAAAAGTCAGGAAACAACAGATGCTGGAGAGGATGTGGAGAAATAGGAACACTTTTACACTGTTGGGGGGAGTGTAAACTAGTTCAACCATTGTGGAAAACGGTGTGGCGATTCCTCAAAGATCTAGAACTAGAATTACCATTTGACCCAGCAATCCCATTACTGGGTATATACCCGAAGGATTATAAATCATGCTACTATAAAGACATATGCACATGTATGTTTATTGCCACGCTATTCACAACAGAAAAGACTTGGAACCAACCCAAATGTCCATCAATGATAGACTGGATTAAGAAAATGTGGCACACATACACCATGGAATACTATGTAGGCATAAAAAAGGATGAGTTCATGTCCTTTGCAGGGACATGGATGAAGCTGGAAACCATCATTCTTAGCAAACTATCACAAGGATAGAAAAACCAAACACTGCATGTTCTCACTCATAGGTGGGATTGGAACAATGAGATCACTTGGACACAGGGTGGGGAACATCACACACTGGGCATGTCATGGGGTGAGGGGTTGGGAGAGGGATAGCATTAGGAGAAATACCTAATGTAAATGATTAGTTGATGGGTGCAGCAAACCAACATGGCACATGCATACCTATTTCTCAAACCTGCATGTTGTGCACATGTACCCTAGGACTTAAAGTATAATAAAAATAAATAAGTAAATAATTTTACCTTATTCCTGTGATGTCTTTCACGGAGGGACAGGAAATTATCAATAATTATATATAAGGGAAACCTGGGGCATTGTGGCTATCATTTGCTTTTTGCTCAACCTCTCAGAATCTTGTTTTTTCCTTTTATCACAAATCAAATGATGTTGCTGGACAGAAAAAGGCTTGGAAAATAAGGTACCCTGCCCCCCAAAATGATTCTTTTCTCCATATTTCTATTGGAGTAGGAAATACTACAAACCAGAACCTAGAAATCATTTGTTTATATCTTAAATTCATCAACCCCAGTTAAAGTTATACATAGAAATTTAATATGAGAAAGTGGTAAATTTTTACTTTTTAAAGACAGACTATTATTATTTCCAGTGACTTTCTCACATGAAAAGATAGCGTAAGATAAAAAAACAAGTGGTGGCATTGCCAAGCTAACAATCACTTCTTATTTCCTTGATATTGATAATAACTATGATACATCTGCTTCCTATAAGTCTTATTGTCTGCTAAGTGATTTTCAGACATTTTATTTAATCCTACAACAATGGTGATTCAACAGCAAATGTCTCTAGTTGGCAGATCCAAGAGTCAATTCCCTCATCCTTCTTTCATACTGCCTTCCCCTGTAGTGGCTAGAAAAGTGAAATACTCAATTTTCCAACCTTTCTTACAGCAAGAGACGGCTATGACAAGTACTGGCTAACAATCTATGAACAGAAGTAGATTTAAGAGATTTCTAGAAAAGCCTTTGGTTTTCTGATTGAAGAAACTGCCAAAATGGACATAATTGCTCTTCCTTTCTTCTGCTTTGAATGTGGATCTGATGCCTAGAGCTGTGGCAGTCATCTTGTCACCATATGAAAAAGACCAAGAGCGTTGCAGAGGAGCCAACCCTGGTATTACTGAACCATCAAACCACTTCCAGCAGTCATCTATCTCCAGATTTCTTGCCATGAAAAGGAAAATAAGCCCCTACTTACTATAATCATTGTTAGTCAAATGTTCTACTATCACAACATGTAAATATTCCTCACTCAAGTTTCAAATCCCATTTTCTTAACCAAGCCCAATATTTCTTCTCTCCCTGTACTCAGTATTAAACTAGATATTGCAGCAGTAATATCTCCCAAACTTCCCAACACAAATTTTTATGCTAAGTTCCAAGTACATATGAGGTGCTGGTTGCAAGATGAAGCCAATTGATTGATGATTTTAGTATACTCATCAAGAAGAGACGGACAGTAACTAGTAACTGCCACAGGTTTCCTTATAATCTGTCTGTAACTTAAATATTAAAAAAAAAAAAAAACCAGAAAGCAAGATTAACACCAAAGTATAAAATGTAGGACTTTAAGAGAGCTTATTTCTTGGGTATAGAACTTTCATTCATCCTTTTATTTCTAAAGGCTCTGCAATCATCAAGCTGCTCCTAATTTAGATAACTTTAGAACTACTAGAATCATTTCCTGGGAAATTTGAGTTATGAAGACAATTGAAGTGAAATTGCATTCACAGATTGTAGTATCATAGAAAGAGGACAGACTTTGAAGCCAGATAGTAGCTTAAGCACCTGGGGTGATTTATTTAGCCTGCTTGTGTTTCAGAATTCTCATCTGCAACAGGTAAGTTGCAGACCAAAGATATCATTTCTGTAACACGCTTTGTACAGGTGATGGAATATATTAAATGTTCAGTAAATATTTCCTATTTTTCTTAATTTGATTATCTTTCTGATATCTTGGCTTTTAAAAAATCTTTAGACAAAGCCAGAGAAGAAACATCCCAGTAGTTTCAACCAGTCTCATCCTTACTCAAAATGACTTTCAGGCCTCAAAATAAAATCTTTTTTTCAACCTATAAATCTCTAAGTACAAAGCAAGGAAATTGTGGTGAGAGCAGTCATTGATTCTGATGAGATCTCTGACTGGGTTGAGCAAACACTGGGTAAACTCCAAGTTCAATGAAGGCTGAGCAAATAAAATCACAGCCAGTTCTGTTTGCTCCATCTGCCTAAGATGTGAAGAAAGTACAAATGGGGTGTTCTGTTAGCCTTCATTTTATTTATTTAGCAAATGTAAACTCGGTCATGGAACCTGTAGTACATTCTACAGCCCAGGTCACAAAATGTTAGCAATAAATGAAAACCAAGATTTTATAACATCTTCATAGTTTTTTTCCCCTCCAGACAGTTCATGTAACAAGTATTTGAGATCCTTCTGTTTGTTAGGCATTGAGGATACAAAGATTAATAAGATACTGCTTCTGCCCCCTTGAAAGGCTCCCAATCTCTTGGAATCAGAGGCTGGTTTCTGGGGTGACCATGATGGGTAGCAATGGCAGTTCAGAATGAGTTTTTGGTAGAGATCATGGAAAATAAATGCTTGACAGCTCAAGTGATGTGATAAAAGGTCTTCCCTTCTTGTGCCTCCCGCAAAAGGCTTCTCTACGCAAGTGCCAAGGCTGGGAGACTGGATCAAGTCAGACAAGATTATCTAGGCTTGGGCAGAACTAAGATTATAAAATCAGCCCAAGAAAGGACAGAACTGTAAGTCACCTGTTCCATGGGCCTGACTCAAATGTCAAATGTCTATTCTGCCAAGCAGCTCAGGTGGGCAACCTGGAAGCTTATGTCTTCATGTGGTAGCTTCATCCTGAGCAGCAATAGTGGAAATAGTGCCCTGATAACAAATTGAGAGGCTCTCTTCTTGCCAAACCCAACCATATACAATTTGTCTGCAGCTACTGTGCTTCCTCTCCCTGCAATAGCTGAGTAAACAGAGATGGAGGAGTAATAACGAAACAGACATGCACATAAGTCATTAAAATGCAGTGAACTATGGAAGTATAGATTAATGACCAATTAATTCATCTTGGTCCCAGAAACAGATGCTCACAGAAAACTCAGAAGACTTCTCAAGTGCTGATACTTCACAGAGAATATAGAGGTTTTGTTGAGCTGGTGCATGAAAAGAGGAGAAGGTAAGGAGAGAGCATGCTGGCCAACGGAAGGGCATGCAAAGCGCAAAAAGGCAGGAAAGCAACTGATGTGTTCTGGAAACGTCAAACAACTCAACATTGGACATGAGGTGTTCCGTATGTGTAAAGGGTGAGAGCAGCCATTGATGCGGATGCAGTGTCCCTGTAGGGGCTAATCATTAGACAACACATACATGCATCAAAACATCACACTGTACCTTAGAAATAGGTACAATCAGTATCTGTCAATTAAGAAATAAGTATTAATATCTTAATCTGTGGTGGGAAAAAGAAAATTAAAATCAGTTGGATCTCGCTTTTTGTGATTAAAGAGTCAGTGCAGCTCAAATTTGCTTCATAAAAGGACACATTTTTCATTTCCTATAGATTACATAACAGGGAGATATCACATGTTAAAAACCCGTATTTTTGTTTTTTCTTGAAAACTCAGATGTGGCAGCATTCGTGGAGGTGAAAGGCAGCAGTCATTTAGAAAAATACGTGATCCAGTTGGCCACCAACCTTGACCAGACCATTTCATTTTTGTTTCCTGCCAGGCCTTGGAAAGAAGTGAGTTTTTTACTTCTGCACTCAGTGATGAAAAGATAAAATTTTTAAACAGGAGACCAATAGGATTACATTAGTTTTATGTTCAACATGGTGAGCAGAGAAGGAAGGGATACCACACACACTCTGCTATCCCCTGCCAGGATTTTAATAATTTAAAAATCCCTCGCTGCTGCTTAGGCAAGTTTTAAGAGTGGTTAAGTGGACCTCTGAAACCTAGCTTCCTTGCTACCAAATTCCCCTTTTTCTCTCCTTTAGTAAAAGGATTTTCAAATTATAGAGTCCATTTTCAGAAAACCACATGAGATAATCGATTTTATTGTGTTGAATGTCTTTAAATAATTCAAATCAAAGTACACCACGAACTTAATATCACTCATCTATGGTGTTTTAATGGTTATTAAATAGCTAGATTTGCTCCAATGAGTTAAATTAAAGTTTATCCTGAATGTGTAATGTTTGCAAAGCCCTTCAGCATGTGTGTTGCTGTGGCATGTGGACTCACTGCTCGATGGTGGTTAAGAAGTTTTGCCCCCAAGTCAGAGGAAAGTTGAGTTTAATAATATCAACATATATCATTGCAATGCACTGATTTAAAACCAAATTAATATTTTATCCTCAGGTAATTCTTACTATAATCCAAAAAGTCTCATCAAAAGAGATTTATTTGAAAAACTTTTATTTAGTTTACTAACCAGAGTTATTTTTAAGAGTCTCCAAGATGAATACCTGAGACATAGAAAGATGTAAAGTTTCTGGAGAAATTGAGGTTGCAAGATTCTGTAAAGTAAAATACTGACTAATGGGAATTTTGAACAGCTATGTCTAATGCTATTATAATGAATGAACACAAGTTGATAAAAATGATTGACAAAAGGATAAAAGATCTCTAATATTTACTGAGTTCCTTCTACATGTCAGGTACTATTTTAAGTCTTTCATAAATCATATAATACATCTAAACCTCACAATAAACCTGTGTCAGGTTACTATCCTCACTTTACAGGTGCAGAAACTGAAACACAGAGAGGTTAGTAACATATACAAGGTTGCACAGTTGCAAATGGGAATCAATTTTGAACTTAAGATTTGTCTAATTCCAAGGCTATGCTTTGGAGAGAAAGTAAACACTGAAAATGATCAAGAGTTTCACCAAGCACTACCCACTCCTGCTGAAAGACTGCTGCTAACCTTAGTTGTATGGGTGAATCTGAAGCCAAATGTACACATTGGGAAAGGCAGGTTCACAGGTCCCCTACATTAGTTCTTCTGTTCAGGGATGTTCCTGCAATATTACATAGGCCCCTTTCCCCACTTTCTCTCTTTCACACCACACACACCACAGCAGTGCTAAATGTCTAGGAAGTTATGACAGGATGGGCCATTACTTCTACCCAAAGATGTAAATCCTTTCAAAAAATATCAAATGTTAGGCACCTGGACAGAGAGTGCCCCATTAATTAGCATAGGTAAAGGTATACAATCCACTATAAGAAAACTGAAATAAATACACTCACACGCTGTCAATCTTTGCCAACACTATGAAGTGAAGTGAGCACCAGAGGCCATTGGTAACCTTCAGATAAGAAATCCTTAAGCCAGAGACCCTCTTTCACTTTTTCTTTCATATTTTACTAGGTTTAAATAAAGGCTGGCAAATCACTACACCACAGTAGCAATAGTTCTACCTCGATATTTTTGTATGTGAAGGAACCAACCAATAAGACTTAAGAACAAGAACAAAGCTGCCAAAGGAGATGGATGTGATGGCAGCATGAAAGACCATGATGTCCACCTGATGTGCAAGAGAAGGAGGGCTGCACTGCACAGGCTAGGAAGCCAAAGGTGGCTCATTGGGTTCATCTGAAGCTCTTTAAGTGAAGACCAGGTCACAACAGAAATCCCCAAAGAGAAGTTCTGAAAGAGCTGTTCTTTTCCTGATGACTTCATTTCATTTAGGGATTCACAAAAGTACATGCCTACTTTCAAATTTTGCTACTTACCTGCTATGAACAAGCAAAAAGAGCAGAAAATAATGTCCTCCCAAAAAAAGTCACTTGTAATAGCAGTTATCAGAATTTTTAATGGAATTATCATTCGACTTGATGGCAACAGCTCTTCTGTAGATAGGCACATTTCCACAATCTTGACACTTGTTTTATATCCAGATTTGACAATTTTCTCCAGTTACAGTAAAATGTGCAGGGAGCACTTTTGTTCCTGCTCATATATTATCTTAGATTTTAAAATCTTGGAGGCAATGATATATTCTATACTTATTTTTATATAACCTACTGCACTTTCTTTTAAATAATAACTCATTGCCTTCGTAAAGCAGATTATATATTTCATTTGAGTACTTCCATTATATCATTTTATTTGACTCTTATTATCCTGTGAGGGAAAGTAGGATGGCATTTTTTCTATTTTACAGATAAAGCCTTAAAAGAAGATAGTTTCCCAAGAACACACAGCTGTTCAACAAGAGGGTCGAGGCAAGATCCTGAATCTTCTGATCTATGGATAAATGAACCCAATTTTTTTGATTCATTCATTTTCAAAGAAGAATAAGGGTGTAGTGATTTTCATGTAATCCTCTTAAGTCTACTCAGCCTAAAGCATGGATCAAATGCTGGGAACCGTTGGCAAAAATCTTTAGAATACATGGTGTTTAGCCCAGCTGCTGCGGTAAAGGGCAATAGCAAATTAGTAGTCTGTGGAAATGTGGGTTAGATAGCTCCTTTAAGGACAAAGTTCATTTTGATTGGGTTTATGTTAGTTTTTAATGAATATAATGGTCTATCAAATGGCTTAAAAATAAAATAAAGCAAAGGTCATTGCTCTGAACTGAATATTTGTGTCCCCTTAAATTCATGTGATGATATTTGGAGAAGCAGTTTTGGGGAGGTAGCTAAGATTAGGTTAGATCATGAGGGTTTGTTCCCGTAATGAGATTAGTGTCCTTATTAAATAAAAATTTAAAAAGGAATAGACAGGGGATCTATTTCACGGTTTGTGGAGAAGAAAGCTATGTAAAGACTTAACCAGGAAGAGGATTTTCACCAAGAACCTGACCATGCTGGCTGGCTCCTTGATCTCAGACTTCCAACCTCGATAGGACTGTGAGAAATAACATCTGTCATTTAACCTATCCAGTCTATGGTATTGGTATTCCTGTTCTAGTACACTGAGAAGACAGAGAGAGTCATATAAGTGGGAAAGTGTCATGAATGGTCACAAAATAAGCAGCTTAACACCAGTTCCTTATACCAAATGGCCTCTGTTGTTATCTGAAATTGTGAGCTTGAGCCCCAAATAATAATTTGTTCTTACTGTCTTCTAAAAGGCAGTACACTGGAAATCCTGTTCCTCATCAGTTATAGCTCCTAAAATGCTACCAATAAAAAAACTTTGCAAAACAAAGTTAAAATATATATAAACTGAATTAATTTAAAAATCTGTAATATTGACTAATTAAGCCCTCCAGACAATTACATCCATACGTAATTCACTGTTCAATGAGATGTCACGTATTATTATCCTAAATAAAAGTTTAAAACTTCCAAAAAGACCTTCTAGAGACACTTTTACAGAGCTATAATACCTAAATACACAGCACAATACGCTCTTCATATACATTAACAGCATTAATACAATTCCAAGGAAAAGTATAAGAACTATAAGAGTCTTTTATCAGACATATAAATTGTGAAGATTTTCTCCCACTCTGTGGGTTGTCTTTTGACTCTCCTGACTATTCCTTTTGCTGTGCAAAAGCTCTTTAGTTTAATTAGGCCCCAGCTATTTATCTTTGTTTTCATTGCATTTGCTTTTGGGATCTTGGTCATGAAATCCTTGCTTAAGTCAATGTCTAGAAGGGTTTCTCCAATTTTATCTTCTGGAATTTTTATAGTTTCAGGTCTTAGGTTTAAGTCCTTAATACATCTTGAGTTGATTTTTGTATAAGGTGAGAGATGAGGATCCAGTTTCATTCTCCTACATGTGGCTTGCCAATTATCCCAGCACCATTTGTTGAAAAGGGTGTCCTTTCCCCACTTTATGTTTTTGTTTGTTTGGTCGAAGATCAGTTGGCTGTAAGTATTTGGGTTTATTTCTGGGTTGGCTATTCTGTTCCATTGGTCTTTGTGCCTATTTTTATACCAGTACCATGCTGTTTTGGTGACTATGGCCTTATAGTATAGTTTGAAATCAGGTAGTGTGATGCCTCCAGATTTGTTCTTTTTGCTTAGTCTTGCTTTGGCTATGTGGGCTCCTTTTGGTTCCATATGAATTTTAGAATTTTTTTTTCTAAATCTGTGAAGAATGATGGTGGTACTTTGAGGGGAATTGCATTGAATTTGTGGATTGCTTTTGGCAGTATGGTCATTTCACAATATCAATGCTACCCATCCATGAGCATGTGATGTGTTTCCATTTGTTTGTGTCATCTCTGATTTCTTTCAGCAATGTTTTGCAGTTTTCCTTGTAGAGGTCTTTTGACTCCTTAGATATTCCTAAGGGGTTTTTTTGTGTTTTTTTTTTCTTTTTTTGCAGCTATTGTAAAAGGGTCACTTTTACAATATGACTTGGTCGCTGTCAGTGTATAGAAGAGCTACTGATATGTGTACATTAATTTTGTATCCAGAAATTTTGTGGAATTCTTTTATCAGTTCTAGGAGCTTTCTAGAGGAGTCCTTATTGTTTTCAAGGTAAACAATCATAATGTCAGCAAACAGTGACAGTTTGATTTCCTCTTTACCGATTTGGATGCCCTTTAGTTCTTTCTCTTGTCTGACTGCTCTGTGAACTCAAACAAATCAGTAAGAAAAAAATAAACAATCCCATCAAAAAGTGGGCTAAGGACATGAATAGACAATTCTCAAAAGAAGATATACAAATGGCCCACATACATATGAAAAAATGCTCAACATCACTAATGATCAGGGAAACGCAAATCAGAACCACAATGTGATACCACCTTACCCCTGCAAGAATGGCTATAATCAAAAAAATCAAAAAACAGCAGATGTTGGCATGGATGTGGTGAACAGGGAACACTTCACCGCTGGTGGGAATGTAAACTAGTACAGTCATTAAAGAAAACACAAAAATTACTTAGGTGTAGTGGCACGTGCCTGTAGTCCCAGTTACACGGGAGGCTGAAGCAGGAGAATCACTTGAACCTGGGAAGCGGAAGTTGCAGTGAGTCATGATGTCGCCACTGCACTCCAGCCTGGGAGACAGAGCGAGACTCTCTCTCAAAAAAAGAAAAGAGAAAAAAAGATAAAAGTAACAGAATACCTGATGTGTTTGAGCAGGTTGAAAGGAGACATAGAAAAATGTAAGGGAAGTGAGAAAAAAAAAAAATATATATATATATATACACACACACACATACACACACACACACACACGAAAAAAATATTATATTAGCAATTAAGGAAAAATGGGAAGTTATGCAACAAATGAGTAGTGGTCAGAACATACTACTGTTGTGACTAGAATTTACAAGATCATAGTAAACATAAAGGCTGAAAATTGGTCTACTCAAAACAATGACATAACTATTTTGACTAAATGAGAGGTTATGTTTTTATGCATGTCTCTGCAGAAAGAAGTGATGAAGAAGATGTAAATTGTCCTCCTCCATGGTGAGAAGTTAATAGATGTTGGTTAAAACAAAATGAATAGTGCCATAAGCTGTTGCTCAGAAATGTGCAGTTGCTTTCTACAAAATTCTGTTGAAAATGGTTGCTTCTAGAATGCAAGAAATGGGTAAGAGAACCTGGGAACAGATATTCTTCCAATAGCTTTGTAGAACTTTATAAGTCTTTAAACTAGGTGCTGCAAAATTAAAAAAAAATTAAAATAACTTTAATTTTTAAAAATTTAAACATTTAACTTACTACTTTTTTCCACATTAAATAAGCAAACTTTTAAGTATTCCTTCCATGGGCCAAAGCTTTTGCTACTTAACCATTAAATCATACATGTTTATTCTAGCAAACATTAGAGAATGCATTGTATGTATGTATGTGTGTGTTTACTACTCTTATGAGAAAATGATTCTCCTACTGGATTTCTGCTAGCAAGAAAGATTGCCTGAAATGGTTATGAGAATCATTCTTAATAGCTTGGAAGAAAGGACAGTTTTTCTAAGAAATTGTCCCCAAGTTCACCAGAGAATAATGAAGCTACTTTCTAAAAATCCCCAGTGCAAACCTTTGTCCTACCTCTTGGGCCTCATCCAGCTTCTCAGAATTGGTAGGCATGAACAAATGTAGCAAAAAACCCTTCCCTAATTTTACAGATACTGATAAATAAAATTAACTGATGAATGTAACCAGAACACCTAGGCAAACTGGGTAACAATTTAACACTTAAATTTTCCTTATTAAAGAGAATATGCTGATCTAGCAGTACACCTCTAGATACAGGGGGCATGATAGCCCCCTACACTAATGTGTCATTCAGAATCTGTCTTATTTAGTAATTTTTCATGCTTGTGCGGATCCAAGGTTTTTTGTTTTTTGGTTTTTTTTAGAGTTTTCTGTTGAGTAGGTTAAAATGGGGATATTTTACTATCATCTTCATGTTTAAAACTCTATTCCACTGCACGATGCTTTCCTGGAAATATTTAACTGGAACAAAAACACTCTTAAGATGTGCACACAGGAGATGCATCCCATAGGCTCCTCAAACACAGGCACTGACATACAGCAATCTCTAGCTGATCTGGAGGCTGTAGCCATATCAACAGATATTTTAGTTTATGCTGTATTGTTCCTCCACTAGTTTTCTATTCTCTTTAGTAGCGACCCTCAATCTCTAGTTGGGTATATGAGCATTACCCAAGGTGTATTTTAAATATGCAGGTTTTCCACTATGCAGCCGTAGAGAAGAATGAGTTCATGTCCTTTGCGGGGTCACCAATGAAGCTGGAAGACATTATTCTCAGCAAACTAACACAGGAGCAGAAAACCAAACACCGCATGTTCTCACTCATAAGTGGGAGCTGAACTATGAGAACACAGGGACACAGGGAGGGGAACATCACACACCGGAGTCTGTCAGGGGGTGGGGGCCAAGGGGAGGGAGAACATTAGGACAAATACCTAATGCATGTGGGGCTTAAAACCTAGATGATGGGTTGATAGATGCAGCAAACCACCATGGCACATGTATACCTATGTAACAAACCTGCATGTTCTGCACATGCATCCCAGAACTTAAAGGAAAACTAAAATAAATAAATAAAAATAAAAATGCAGATTCTCAGGCACCCCATTATTTGGATTGTGTTTAGTTTAGTGTTGAGTTTGTGAATCAGCATTTTAACAAATCCCCCTCCATCCTATGAGTCTGCTGCCATATTTACAACATACTGGCCTGCAGGATACAATTTAAATCCCTTACCAGAATATACATAGTTCTCCCAACCTGGTCCTTGCCTATTTCTCTAACCTATATTTCTTACATCCCAGAATGAACACTATTGCTCAAACTGAACTATCACCTTTCCACGCTATTTCAAATATTTGTAGCATATTTCATCTTATTTCCTGGAATGCACTTCTCCGGCCAGTATTTATTATTTTCCCATCCTACCAAGTATCTCCTGTGAATAATGGACTTTTGGGGGAGGGGATGCTCTTTTATCTTCATTTCACACACAAAACCTGTTCTAATTAGAGTTGCTAACTATAGTATCTACTCCCTTGGCCACAGGAAACCAGTGGAGGGCATGTGAGGCCAACCAAATACTTTCCCTGGGATTTTCTGAACTAGAAATTTTATCTTTCTGTGCCTGGCTTATTTCAAAAAGAAATAGAACTTTAACAGTGAAAAAGCTGAGAGACGTGTGGGTCAAGACCTATATGAAATCTTGTTCCTTAAAAATGGAGGAATAAAGCCAAGGAGAATAAAGCTAACGTCCACAAAGAAGCAGGAATAGTTAATAAATGTACACTGATCAAACATAATTTTGATATAGGTAATACTGTTATACATTATTAGGCTAAATATATGGAAACAAATATTACTTGACTGAACCTGAATGCATACAGGCTCAGGTCTGCATGGGTATGTTTTATATGGGAAAAATGTATTAAATTCTAAGATTTATTTAGGACATTAGGACTGTTCATAGTTTATTTAAACAGGCCAATACTTTAATAAAATATCACACATTAATATGGAACTAAGAGAAGTTGTTTCCTATAAATAACTCTAAATTGGAAGGAAATTATAACATTTTTCTGGATCATAGATTCCTTTGAGACACTGATAAAAGTTTGAATTCTTTTAGGGGAAAAAATGCATATTTACCCCAAATCCGATAAACAGTTTCTGGAGAATCACAGATGACCGAAAACCTATTCATGGAGCTCTTTTAGAACTTCCAGGGCTCAACCAGACTTGTTTCTATTCTGCTCTATATGACTGCCACACCAGCCTACCTGTATACATAAGAATGAACAAAGTAAACTGGAATCAGGGAGGTTTGAAATGGATTTAGTTTCTAGGTTAGATGTGGTAGACAGTAACATAGACGAGAGAATTCCAAGTGATAATTAAGAACCAAAGGAAAATTTTAACATAGCCAGTTTTAGAAACATATTTCTTGGCAGTGCGCAGTGGCTCACACCTGTAATCCTGGCACTTTGGGAGGCCAATGCAGGTGGATCACTTGAGGTCAGGAGTTTGAGACCAGCCTGACCAACAGGGTGAAACCCTGTCTCTACTAAAAATATAAAAATTAGCCAGGCGTGGTGGCACGAGCCTGCAGTCCCAGCTACTCGGGAGGCTGAGGCAGAAGAATGACTTGAACCTGGGAGGCGGAGATTGCAGTGAGAGAAGATCGCACCACTGCACTCCAGTCTGGGCAAAGGAGTGAGACTCCAACTCAAAGAAAACAAAAAGAAACGTATTTCTTTACTCCACTTTTCATTTTAATTTTTTTATTTGTGTCATTGTTTTTGCTATTTCTGGAAGTATCAGTTTGTTTAATTTTCTTATAATTTCTTATATTTATTTTATCTAATGCAAAATGCAAGCTATTTTATTATTTTTCTTTATATTTCCTTATGATTTTTATCTGATGCAAAATACCTGTGCTTTTATGCCACATTCCAGGTACTTTGTCTTCATATCTGTTGACTCTGAAGCTGGGGCAGCACTTTCAAATGTCAAATAGGTAACTTAAGATTGAATGGAGGTTCTACATGTTAAGTAGAAATTTCATACTGTCTACTGCAAGTATGTCATGAGATAATGTTTAGACTATTTCACAGTCTGACATCTAATAATATGTTTTATACTGTTTTTAGTTATTGCATGCCTGTCTATCTTCTTTATCCCACTACCTGGTAAATTACTTTGGAGAAGACTCCAGGTTTTCTGTTTCCCATGTTATTTCCATGTGGTATTTTGGTCAACACTATGAGTTGCATGTGACAGAAACAACTCAAACTGCCTTAGGGGGTAAGGAGGAAGGAAGGGTTATTGGCTTCAAAAACTGAAGAATTCAATGAATCATTCTTCCTTTGGACACAGCTGGATCCAAGTGCTCCAACAATGTTGTCAAAGATCAACCCTTCTACAGCTTGCACAGTTCTCTCTGTGTTGGCATCATCATTTGATGAGTTCTTCCCAACTGAAAGTGCTCAGCACCTCCAAGCTTACATTCCCCTTGACTTCTCTCTCCCAACTGTACATTCTTACACACTCCTGGAATTGAGTGCCATGTACCTACCCAATAATATATCCAATGCTGAAAAGTCCGGAGACAGGAGTCAACTTTATCCAAATTATGTGGGTTAAAAAGTGAGAAGAGATACTTGCCAAAGGGAAAATAAAAGTAAAATTATCAAAATGATGGCAATTATGAGATGGAAATTAGGTTCTGGACACACGCAAATAACACATATTCACTACACAGAATTTACTAGCTTTAAGCATGAGGTAAGAAGCAGGACTTAACTCGAAGGTGGGGCTAGAACTGCAGACCAGATTGAAGACTAGCTGAAACAGGGAAGTGATGAAAACACCTCTCTATAAGACATGTCCACCAGTGCCATGTCAGTTAACCATTGCCATGGCAACACCTGGAAGTTACCACCCCTTTCCAAGGCAACAACTTGAAAATTACCACTCTTATTTTAGAAATTTCTGCATAGTCTGTTTCTTAATTTGCATGTAATTGAAAGTGGGTATAAGTATGGCTGCAGAACTGCTTCTGGGCTGCTACTGTGGGCATACTGCCTATGGGGTAGCTCTACTGCACAAGGAGCAGTACTGCTGCTGCTGCTGTACACTACTGCTTCAACAAAAGTTGCTGTCTAACACCACTGGCTCACCCTTGAATTCTTTCCTGGGTGAAGCCAAGAACCCTCCCAGGCTAAGCCCCAATTTTGAGATACACTTGTCCTGCATCAAGTACATATCAAACAGTCCTCGGCTGATAGAGCATTCACTCTTACTAAGGACTGAAAACAAATAATCATTTTTTGTCCATCTTATACAGGGCCCATTTGATTGTAAGGCATAGAAACAACTCCATATACTTCAATTAAAAATTGGTTTTATTTTATTCTCAACCAGTCTCACTGTAAGAATTTCAGCAGGGCCTCCAGAAAACCAAAAAAAAAAACAAAAACAAAACACCCAGATGCTAGAGTTACATGAGGGTGTTGGGGTGGGGACTACAGAGTAGCGAGGAGGATATGTCTGATGAATTCTACGTGTCTTTGTGCATCAGTGTGCCTCTTTCATTCTTGAAACCAGCTTCCCGTAAGTTTGGTCCATAGTACAATATTTCCTTACCTAGGACATCTTGAAATAAGAACTCAACACCAGAATGCATTGGGGGCATTTAGCTTAGCTGCCCACGAAAATCTCAGTTCTCTGGTCCAGATTGGATTGGCCCAACTGAGGTCAGGAATGTACTCCTGGTTCCCTGGAGGAGCTGTCTGAAGTAGGAATTAGAGCAGAGGGATTGGAGGTGAAGGTATTAGAGCTCAAAGAGCTTCTTTTTGTGGCTCCAGTGGCAGGGCAGGTCCCTTGAAGGTGGTTGTGGAGGCAAAGAGGAAGTTATTGACATCTTTAATCCAATTTGATACAAAATTTAATTCTGCATTTTATCTCAACTACAAGAGAGTAACACAAATAGAATTTTAAAAGACAGTAAGACTCTAATAATGAAAATTCCATTCTATTTGTAGGCCAAAAGCAAATTATTATTTAAGGAAAATGGTGAATAATGAGATGATCTGTGTATCAAAATAAGAATTTCATTTATTTTCAAGCAAGGTTACTAAAAGTGCTTTATCTTGTAAGTTAGGTAAGTAATGGTTACAATCAGTAGAATTTGAAGTTTTAAGGGATAATAAAGGTAACCAACTTTTGCTTCCCACTAAATGTAAGAATGTCTGATATCCGTATGTATATATCTTTAAAATTCATATTGGAGTGAATAACAAACTAGTAGAGAATATTTGAACAAATAAGTTATTTTAAAAACAGTAAGACAGCATACATATTACAATTTCAGCTTCTAAAGACCCACTAAAAGAGTTTTTAAATTGTCTTAGCTATATTTACCATTTACTTTACATCTGTTGATATTAAAGAAATGGAAATGAACACATCTTTTCATTAGATTTGAATAAATTGAATCAACTACACATAAATGCGCTCCTTTTTCAATGTTCTACTGAAAATTAACCACCTACCAAAAGCCAAATGCTATTTACAATAGCGCCTTCCAACAGAGGGCAAAGCAAAACTGATCTGCTTCATATATATGGCAACATTTAAACCATCTTGCAGTTCAAACTCTGCAAAACATTTTCTATTTGTTTTTACATATATATGTTCATACTCCTACACGAGGTGAGTAGCTAGCTATCAATAGGTTGCAATGAACTAGTAACTTGTTTATATTCTGAATGTTTTCTTAACTCTGTCTGTGTTCGTTAGTTGTGGTCATAATAAACCTGTTGCCGTGAAATCTCTAGTGCATAAAGAAGAAAAAATATATATATACATATATATATATATATCAAAGAATGTCTCTGAAATTTTATCATCTCTAGTTCCTTGAGATTCCTGAAATTGTCTTTCTGGAATTTTCATCTCCCAGATCCCACATCAGCATTTACCTTTCCAGGGAAGCAATTATACAAAGTAGTTAAAGCAAAGGACTTAAAGTCAGATGGAATAGAAGTTAAACTCCTCCTTCTTCACTTACAAACTGTAGGATCTAGGACAAGTCATTTAACTCCTCTCAGCCTGTTTCCTGATCTAATGGAACGTATACCTACCTCACAAGTCACTGTGTGGATTAACTGGTATAAAATAGACAAAGCACTTAGGACAGTACCCAACACAAAATACTCAGTTAATTATAGCCATTGTTGAGAAATAATCATGATTAGGCCAGGCACGATGGCTCATGCCTGTAATTCTAGCACTTTGGGAGGCCAAGGTGGGTGGATTACCTGAGGTGACAAGTTCGAGACCAGCCTGGCCAACATGGTGAAATCCTGTCTCTACTAAAAATACAAAAATTAGCAGGGTGTGGTGGCACACACCTGTAATGCCAGCTACTCGGGAGGCTGAAGCAGAATTGCTTGAGCCCTGGGTTTCAGACGTTGAAGTGAGTCAAGACTGTGTCACTGCGCTCCAGCCTAGTCGGCAGAGTGAGGCTCTGTCTCAAAAAAACAAAAATTTTAAAAAAAGAGAAATAATCATTATTTAAAATAAATAATAATAGTAATAATGACAGGGCCATTTCCACTTCTGAACTGATATATATTGCTTTTATAATACATATGGTAATGATCTTTACATAACTGTCCTACCCATCCTCATCAGATAGTGAACTCCTTGAAGATGATGATTTTGCTTTATATTTTCATATTTAATCTTGGTACATATTATGTATTAAACAATTCCTGTAAATGGAATTAAAGCTAAAAATAGCTACAAGCCAATTATTTCTTCTAGGATGCAGAACTATGCAGCTCTTTAATCTGCTTTATACATTTGAAGTGTGTAAGACATATACTCTCTGAAACCTTCCATCAAATGCAAGAATCAGTGAGGCAGGTGTTCGTGGTAAAACGGGCTATGCAGAGTTCTTAAACGGTAGCCGAGTTTAAACTCTCAAGGCAAGTACTGAGTTAATGTCTAACAAAACCTGACTGCTATTCCATTTTAAGTTCTGACAGTGTTCTTAGCAATCTGTATAGCAGAAAGAGGCTGCAACATTCTTTGAGATATTGCATCAGAACTCTTGGTTCTGGGCTTCCGCCCTTACTGCATCAATTTATATTCTGAAGGTTATCTTTAAAGCCAGAAAGGTGAGGAACAGAAAGGTTTAAAATAAAAATTTTCTAGGGTTTACTATATCTAAAACTCCTTATATTTTAAAATTGGCTTCACCTTGATAACAGGGCTCTGATTGCAGTAAGAAACAGCCTTCACTTTTATTTCCCTTTGAAAATGTACTTTTCCAGTGTGGGAGAACGCACTGAACTACTTTTAAAATTATGTTCATGGATATTTCATAGGCTGCAGTAGACTTGTGAGTCCTAAAAGTGTTAGCATTTTTCTTCTCTGGAATCCTGACTCAACCCCAGGACCAATAATCAGCAAACTAAACTGAATCTGAGTGAGGAGCTTAGAGCACCTACCACTTGTTTCTGAAGGTGCCTCAGGGGCTTACCTGGCCTAGATAAAATTCGAGAAACATTGAAGATGGGTGCTAAATTACAGAGTGGAGAGAGGCTGACTAAAGTCAGATAATCTAACACCTGCCTGAAGAGTAATGAAGAAACATTTATTCTGATCTAGGAACAGAAAAGAAGGTGATGAGTTTGCAATAAGGATAAAGAGAAAGGAGAAAGAACTTCAAGGTGAAGAGCAAAGCATAGAAGTAGAATGTCATCAATGGTCACTTCGGGTTAGTGTGTATCACGGTGATACACAATTAAGCATTCGAGTACATTCTCTCATCTGATTATTCATTCTGCGAAAAGACCACAGAAGGCTTCAGCAAAACACTGCACAGTGGGAGAAACCTTTGACCCTCCAAATCTAGTATATCTTGATGGATTTAAATGTATTTGATCCCTTCATTACTCAGTTCTCCAAATACACAGTGTTTATTGTGTCACTAGGACTTGCCAAGCACAATGTGTTTTGAAGGGTCACCACCGATGAAGATATGCTGCTTCATACTTTCAACTATCAGAACACAATGCATACACACACATACATGAAAACACACTCCCAAAGAAAGACAATATTCTCCCAAATGTAAAGTCATCTGCAAAAATGTCCCCTGCCCACAGGGCAGGTAGCATTTTACATTTTAATGCAGAGCAGTTTCAGTTCCCCTATACACACTTACTCACATCAAGTCAGGCTTTCTTTGCATACGACACCAGCAGATAATGGTACATGTACAAGCAACAAAGATATCTGCCTCATATCACCATTCTAAGGTACAAAAAATGACTTTTAAAAAGCTTCA
Source organism: Chlorocebus sabaeus (assembly GCF_047675955.1). Classification (NCBI taxonomy): domain Eukaryota; kingdom Metazoa; phylum Chordata; class Mammalia; order Primates; family Cercopithecidae; genus Chlorocebus; species Chlorocebus sabaeus. The sequence continues at coordinate 19,225,999 of NC_132926.1, read as the reverse complement.
AAATGATCTTTCTGTTAGTTTATTTTTCCTTTTATCTTCATGTAAATTCCTCTTGATCCCCCACTTCCCCACAACTGGTTTCTGTAGCCAAAAGGGAAACAGTATGGGCTGAGGAGGATGTATTTTTCTTCTACTTTATAAATACATACTATGTAAATATATGTATATACATATATATTTACACAGTCAAATTTGATGTATCTTAAAATAAAACATAAGTTGTAAGACGAAAGCTTTTTTTCAAACGCAACATTGTAAGATGGAATCTTAAAGTAAGATGATACTGCAGTCACTGGGTTCCTGAAAGGTGACCTTCACCCCCAGTCACATTAGTCAGCAATTCAATTTTCTCAGTATCTTTAAGAGGTGATAATAGCTGCAAATTGTCTTGACATATGCTACCAGCTGCTTCTTTTAAGCAACAGTTACACAACTTGCTTTCTCTCCATTTGAATCAGAAAAAAAAAATGTTCTTTAACAGTTGTTTTTACATTTTCCAACTCAAGTTTGGAACTACATGTTGGAACTCCTATGTGCAGGAGTATCCAAGAGCCAGTCTCGTTGAAATATATGAAAGCCACTCTTACTGACACACAATTTTACCTTCTCTCAATCTCATTATTTTTAAAAAGTAATTTGTAATGTCATCCTATTTGATCACATTTCTATCATTTGTCATTGCAATTTCACAATGCATCTGAAATAACACTAAGGGAGAGGACTGCCCCTCATATTGTCTTATGCCCAATTTCTGCCTCCAAAGAAAGAAGAAGTAAAAACTAAAAGGCAGAAATGAAATTCACATGCACACAGTCCGACGCCACACCCTAGGCCTGGTAGTTAAACATCGACCCCTGACCTAATCAGTTACGTTATCTATAGATTACAGACATTGCATAGAAAAGCACTGTGAAAATCCCTGTCCTGTTCTGTTCTGTTCTAATTACTGGTGCATGCAGCCCCCAGTCACATACATCCTGCTTGCTCAATCAATCACGACCCTCTCACGTGGACCCCCTTAGAGTTGTGAGCCCGTAAAAGGAACAGGAATTGCTCACTCGGGGAGCTCGGTTGTTGGAGACCTGAGTCTTGCCCAAGCTCCTGGTCAAATAAAGCCCTTCCTTCTTTAACTCGGTGTCTGAGGGGTTTTGTCTGCAGCTTGCCCTGCTATAACACCACATTTTGCCAAAGAATGCTCACATCACTCATTCCATGAGAGCCTCTCAACCACTGTGAGTATGGTAGGTGGGGTGGGTAATACTAACCACACAGTTCACAGTCGCAGAAATGGAAACTCAAAGAATTAGAGTATGAATATTTTCAATAACTGTCTTGAGTTCCTGTATCTTCTTTCATCCTCCAAGAGAACTCTTGTACTACAGCATTGTAGACTCAACACTCAACTTCATGAAATGGCCTCATAAAATTCTATCTTTAATTCCTCCCACTTACTCAAGCTCCACACTTGATTTCAAATGTCTCTTGAAAATTTCTTGTATATTTGGCCCATAAGCCAAATTAAACAGAACATCTCCTACGAGCTTCCCTTCCTTCACGAATTCCTGTTGCTGTCACCTTAGTAGCCAACTGTGACTTCACCTTCAGATTTTCAGGAATTCTTCCATCTCTTTCCACAAATAAAATTAGTTTCTTGTCATCCAACTCCCCACCTCAGAAAGCTTCAGTAGCTCTCCATTTCTTACTACAATAGGCTGAAACTTTTGCCAAGAACCCAGAGTCCTTTAATAACAACCTAGAATCACCCTATCTACCAATCTCATTCAAATGCTACCCATTTCTTGCCCTTGGCACTAATCAGTTTACCCACTTCATTGTCTTATAAAGACATCAGCATCATTCTTGAATGTCTGCCATTTATGTTTTTTTTTACCCAAAATTCTTTCCATCAATGATTCAGTCATCACTATTCTCTCCCTACATGCCCACAAAACTGAGTGTCTATTTCACATATTCAACACTTTGATAATGTATATCCATTGTTCTCTGAAATTTTTCTCATCTTTGAGCTCTTAAAGACAAGATGAACATAGACAATAATAAATTCTCTGTTCTTTCCCAAGTACCCTAGTCCAGAGATTAGATGCACGCAAACAACATAGATGGTGAGGGTAATTCCGGGGTAGGAATCAGAAAGTTTAGCCTACTAGCAAGTTGCAGAATGTGGACCACCCAATTAACCTCCTGGATTTTAAGATCTCTATCTACAAACAGAGGAATATTAGAATAGGAAAAAGTTTCTCAAAACTCAATCATTCATATCCCATCTTTGTGATTCACTGATGGGAATACTGTTACTACTTATATATATGACAATGGGTATATACATATATATATACACACATACACACACATATATAACTGACTACTGAATCTCCTCAATCCAACATTACCTTTTACCTGCCACTCTTCTTTTTCAGTCCCCTTTATGGCTCAAAAATTTTTTTCTGTTTTTTTCTGGATCTCATTTCTTCCCTTCTATGTTTCTCTTCAATCCCTTCTAATTAGGCTTTTTGTTTCTTATGTGCCAGTAAGCTATATCTGTCAAGGTAATAAATTATCTCCATCTTGCCAAATCTGATGATCAGTTCTCAGTTCTCATATTCCTGAACCTGATGGCAGTATTTACGATAGTTGATCACTATATCCATCTTGAGGCACATTATTAACCGGGCTTCTAGGATACCACACTATCCTGAGATTTTCTCCTACCTCACTGGCCACTTCTTTTCAATATTCTTTGCCAATTTCTTCTCGTCCTGATCTCTAAAAGTTAAAATGTTTAAGAACTCAATCTTCAGCCTATTTCTCTCTTCAATCTACACTTGTTCACTAGTCACCCATTTGACTTTAAATATCATCTATACATTTACTCTTAAACATATACCCATTTGAAACATTTTGAGCTCCAAATTCATATATACTACTTTTTGTTAAACATCACCAGTGAGATATCTAATAGGCATCTCGTATTTAATATGTCCAAAATGAAACTCTTCAACGAAACCCTGCCCCCTTTAAAGTGCCCACATTTATTCTTTCCTTGGGCTTCCTCAAATCTGTAAATGGCACTACCCATCACCCAGTAGTTCAAGCCAAAAGTATTGGAAAAATTCTTGATGTTTCTCTTTTCTTCAACCCATATATCCAATCTATTAGCAAATCTTATTGGTTAAACTTTTGAAATGTATCAGGAATCCATTCTTTTCTCACCAATTCCATCAGCACAGCCCCAGTAGAAGCAAGGATGCTACTAGCTTAAAATTGTCATCGTGCAAAGAGTTTAAAGGTACCCATTTGGGGTAGGCATTTAGTTGAATGAGAAAGTGGGACACCAAAGAGATTTAGAAAAATGTTGTCCTTCTGTGGGCACATGGCTTAGCAGCAGATGACTTTGCAAAGATTTTTTTTAAATGTCCATCAATGATAGACTAGATAAAGAAAATGTGGTACATATACACCACAGAATACTATGCAGCCATAAAAAGGAATAAGATCATTTCCTTCATAGGGACAAGGATGGAGCTGGAAGCCATCATCTTCAGCAAACTAATGGAGGAACAGAAAACCAAACACTGCATGTTCTCTCTTATAAGTAGGAGTTCAACAATGAGAATACATGGACACAGGAAAGGGAGCAACACACACTGGGGCCTGTCAGATGGGGCAAGGAGAGAGACAGCATCAGGAAAAATAGCTAATGCATGCTAGGCTTAATACCTAGGTGATGGGTTGATATGTGCAGCAAACTACCATGGCACACATTTACCTATATAACAAACCTGCACATCCTGCACATGTATCCCAGAATAAAATAAAATAAAAAAGACTCTCCTTTCTTCAGTAGAATATAACCTGTGTCAGGGCACTTGAAGAACAAAGCTCTAGATATACTTCAGCGCTTACTTGATTCTCGACCTACGTAACTGTACTTAGTGGCCATGAGTCAAAGCTGCCATCATCACTTGCCTAGAACGCTACAATCACTTCCTGTTCATCTCATCATTTTAACTGGTGTCCCCCTGCATTAAGTTCCCCATAAAACTTCCAAAGTAGTATTTCTAAATTATAAAGCAGACCGAGACCCTCTCCTTGACCAAACGTGAGTCAAGATCCTCTGAGTCCTCTTTTCACCTAGGCCTCAACACTGGGCTCTATCCTTGGCCCATTTAGTCCAATTTTAACCAAGAATCCTGCTGGGTCAGTTTATCAGGAATCCCCCACCACTGATATCTGATCAAATTCTTCATCCCCCACCTTTGGTATCTGATCTCTCTTGACATCTTATCGCTCTGGTCTGAGTTCAGTAAGAATCTTGCCAAGTCCATTTAGCCAGAGTCCTCCTTACTCCTAATGCTTCTTCTTAGTAATTTGCCATCTATTGAGCCCCACCCTGCTCCTTGGCTATAATCATCACTTGTCATTGTATCTGGAGTTGAACTCACTTTATCTCCCTTAGTGCAAAACCTCCATTATAAAAGTCTTCTTTAACACTGTCATGAAAATGTTTTCTTTAATAAAGCGGGTTGTGGCATACTCCAACTAAAACATCTCCAGAGACTTTCCATTACACTCAGAATACCATACAAACTCCCTACCATGGCCAGTGAGGCCCTGCATGCTCTCACCTTTCCTCTTCCTTAACCTCATCTTTCTACATTATCTGCCTTACTCACTCAAGTCTAGCCACATGGCTTTCTTGCTGTTTCTCTGGTATACCAAGTTTATCCTGCTTCTGGCATTGAGAGTTGCTACTCCTTTTGACTACAATCACTTTCCCCAAGATCTTTGCATAGATTATCCTTCTATTTATTCCATTCCTCCTAAAAAAAACTATTTCCTGACTATCCTAACTAAAACAGTACACACATAAACACACACAGACATGCTTTCTCTCTGTATCCCTACCCTGCCTTATTTTCATATAATTTATCACAACGTAAAATATTTTATATTTACTCAATTTGTTTCGTTATGTTCTTTTTCCTCAAAATTTTAAGTTTCCTGGCCGGGCATGGTGGCTCATTCCTGTAATCCCAGCACTTTTGGAGGCCGAGGCGGGTGAATCACCTGAAGTCAGGAGTTCGAGACCAGCCTGGCCAACATGCCAAAACTCTGTCTTTACTAAAAATACAAAAATTAGCTGGGCGTGGTGGCACATGCCTGTAATCCCAGCTACTCAAGAGGCTGAGACAAGAGAATCACTTGAACCCAGGAGGCAGAGGTTGCAGTGAGCCAAGATCATGCCATTGCACAGAGCAAGACTCCATCTCAAAAAAAAAAAAAAAAAAAAATTAAGCTTCTGAAAAAGAATCATATCTAGTTTATTTTTTGCTATATTCCCCAATGTTTAGAACAGAGACTGGCATTAGCAGATATTTAATGTTTGCTGATTGAATAAATAATTGTTATATTTATGTACCATCATTACTATTGTTTACTAACATTTTATTTAAATTGAATGCTTTTGTTACTAAATGGTTATATTTAAAATGAAAAAAACTTGAAAGTAACTAATTAACAGTAGCATTAGCCACAAATAGAAGGTCATCTAAAAATTGATATATTGAAAACAAAATAGTATTATTGTTGTCAGTTTGCTATTTTTTTGGTCAAAGACTCTGAGCTTAAGCCTCACTTTATTAAAAAGAAGATTACAAGGTATTGGAGAAGTCCCAAGGACACACTAGCCCAAACTCAGGCTTCCTCCTCCTAAGAAAATCTGAGTAAACAAGAGGGAAATGTAAGATTCAAAGGTATTGAATGCCATGCCATATTACTGCTTAAAATCATAGTACATATCATCAGTAGTAGACTTTTCTAACTTTGGAATGCCCTGGCCTAGACGGTGAAGCCCTTGTGTCTCAGATTCTAGGATTGTATAAGGAATAAAAAAAAACAGCCTCCTCAAGTTCACATAACTGGCCAAAATAAACTACAGCTTGGAAACCGATTTTCTGATCCTAGCCCAGGGTTCTATAAAATAAGTTAACCATTTTCCCCATTTTACATTTAAAAAAAAAAAAAAGTGCCTCTATATTTTTCCATATTTTTAACCTAGCTTTGGCATTCCCTGAAGCGATTAGATTTCCCAAGTCTTTGGTCATGAATTGCACTCAAATTTTACCCACGGGTTAAAGCAAGGTCTGGAACAACATTTCACACCCCTGGTGGTGCACGCCTGTAGTCCCAGCTACTTGGGAGACTGAGGTAGGAGGATCACTTGAACCCAGGAAGCAGAGGTTGCAGTGAGCGGAGACGGCGCCACTGCGCTGCAACCTGGGGAACAGAGCAAGGCTGTGTCTCAAAAACAAAAAATGAAACATTTCACACCCCTTAATACAAAGTCAATTATACCAAGGGTCTCTTTTTGTAAAAGCTTACATCATTTGCATATGTGAGAAGTTGAGGTACAGTCAAAATGACAGAAACAGATGCTTTCTGCCATCACTTAATAGGAGACATATTTTTCCATGCTGGTGAACAGAAGGCTATCAGTTGCAGAGGCTACAGGTGAAAAGGGTCTTATATTTGAGAACCTGTTGAGAATAAAATGCCATCAAACATTTTCTAAATTAAAATGCATTTTGTTTTGTTCATCTGAAAGTGATACCTTTCTGTACTGGGTTAGGGTATAAAATCTGCTGCTTAATCATTGTCCACAGGTTGATGTTTTCTCCCCTGCTTCTAAGACATAAACATCCAGGTTGAAAACCTGAGCTTCTAACAATCCTGGGCATGGTAAGCAGTGGTTCACTATAAATGGTCGTCATTGAAATGAGCAGAGTATTGCAAAATCAAGTTAGAACAATTTAGTTACAAAAATTAGATAACTTAAATCACCCAAAGATATTTATGATAAAAGACTAAATCCACTATAGTATAATGGAGTTTTATATGTCCATATTTACAAGGCTTTTCAGTCTTAATTTATTCATTTATTGAACAACAGTAATTTATTGTTCGGAGGCAATGTGGTATCGTGAATAGGGTAAAAAAATTAGCATATATCCCTGTCTGTTAATTTCTCTTCACCTCTCCCACTTATTCATTCCATGGCCTTGGATAAGAAATCTGATTTTTCAGGGGCTCCATTTCCTCTTCTACATAAAAGTGATAATACCTTTCAAGGCTATTGTGGAATTAAATGAAATATCATTTGAGTCCAGTATGGTGTTTGACAGCTACTAGACAATTACTAAATGTCGATCTACTCAAAGATCCCTCTACTTTGGCCAAGCGCAGTGGCTCACGCCTGTAATCACAGAACTTTGGGATGCTGAGGTGGGAGGCTCCCTTGAGGCAGAGGGTCACTTGAGGCTGAGAGGATCCCTTGAGACCAGGAGTTCAAAACCAGCCTGGTCAACAGAGTGAGACCCTGTACCTACAAAAGGAAAATTTTTTTAATCAGCTGGGTGTGGAGATGCATGCCTACAGTCACTGCTACTCAGGAGGTTAAGGCAGGAGGATCACTTGTGTCCAGGAGTACGATCCATGAGCCATGATAGTGACACAGCACTTCAGCCAAGTCTAGGTGACAGAGGTAGACCCTATCTTTAAAACAAAACAAAACAAAACAAAAAGGATGTGCTGCTATGTGTATGTAATGAATACAAAGTTGTGTGGTATGGTCCTTCTCTCAGGAGTCACAGTGTGAAATAATTCAAGCTCCTTTCTACCTTAGTGTCATACATATGATTTCCCAGTCTGAAAGCTGAATTACAATTCTACTATCTTCTGTTGTCTCATTCTTTCTCATCCTTTGGATCTCAGCCTAAATGTCACCTCCAAAGAGAAGTCTATGAGACTAACCCCTAACGCATGCAGTTAGTCCTAATTCTCAAGATCTCATTTATTTCTTTCACACTGCTTCTATTTACATAGTTGTGTGTGTGTGTGTGTGTGTGTGTGTGTGTATTATTTGCTTTTACCAGTAAACTGCAAGAAGGCTGGGAACACTTTTTTCTTGTTGCTTATATCCCCAGTTCCTAGATTCATGCCTAACATTTAGTAAACACTCAAAAATATTTGTTCAATAAATGAACAGAGTTACAGTGTTGAACGACAAGAACACATCTTTCACCTAGGAAAATATTCTAAAGTGAGAAACAAATATAAAAAAACAATTAAAAAAGAATTATTAAACCATAATAGCAATAAGAGCATCACGTACGTAAAATATGCTAAGAACACGTATTTTTGAGTGAGGAAAAACCTATAATATCATTCGTCAAGCACTATGATCAATGAATTTTCAAAGTGTTTTGTGAACAAAGACAGTGGAGAGAAAGATTTGTTGTACTTAGGCAGAGAAGGGAAACCTGAAGCGTCGTGTAGCTGACATTCTGATCTAGGACTCGCAGTGTAAGTATGATATTGCCAGAAGCTGAAGGAGTAGGAGAGTATTCATGATAGAGGTAAAAAACACCTCACATCTTCCATATTGAACATTTGTCGTAGAGTGGAAAGATATCCCAAATGACGAATAAATAGATCTAAAAATGACAGCATAGAACTTCATGTTTGGTTCTACCATGTTAAAGTTTGGAAGTCATTATATCTATCCTTACGAAACAAAGCTGGACATAAGGACAAACTGAAAATCAATGACTTTTCTTGGACTCTTTAGAGAACTGAGTTTGCAGAGTGAACTGCCATCCCAAAATCTGAAGAGAAAGACTCATTGAAAGAGACAAAGCCAGAATCTGTTTAGCTAGATAGAAAATGCTGAAGCCATAAACTTAAACATTATTATTTTCTAGGGTCCCTGCAACAAATTACCACAAACTCGGAGGCTTAAAACAATAGGGATTTATTCTTCCACCAAAAGTATAAAATAAACATTCATCAATCCATACTGATATTAACAAATGAGTGAATAATGGCGGAGAATAGACAAATCTGTTCAGAATTCTGAATTCAACAGAAGAGTGAATGTAGACACTGACCCCTCAAGGAGATGGAACATAACTAACTCCCTAGTCCTTAAGTGTGGGCTGCTCAGAGTGTTTTTTTTTTTTCCAAAGAGTAGAGTATAAAAAAGAGAAAAAAACAGTAAATCGACAGAGGAGAAACCAAACAAACACTATCTCTGCCAGGTGATTAGGTGAGTATCAACAGTGAGAGCTCATGCTGTTAGTATGTTCCCTGGATATAGTGTGGTGAGAATCACATTTTACCTCTGTGGTTCCTCCAGGAACACATCACTGCAGTCTAATCATGAGAAAACTACCAATAAATTCCAATTGAGGAACATTTTACAAATTACCTGACCAGAACTCCTCAAAACTGTCAAAGACATTAAAAATAAAGTCTGAGAAACTTTAATAGCCAAACAGATCAAAGGAGACAAGAAATGTGGTATCCAGGAAGAGAAAAAAAAAAAAAAAAGACATTAGGTACAAACAAATAAAATCTGAATAAACTATGCATTTCAGTTAATAATATGTTTATACTGATTCACAAATTGTGACAAATATATGATATTTATTTAAGATGCATTAATTACTAAGTAACCCAAGTCTCTGTATTGCATATGGGAACTCTCTATACTATTAATATCTTCACAATTTTGCTATAAATCTAATCTAAAATAAATTTAAAGTTAAAATTACTTAAAAATAAGTATTTTCAGTGGCTACTTTATGAAAAAAACCTATATACATTATAGAAAACCCTACCTCTATAACACTTTCAAATCATTTTGGAAGAAAAATGCTAGTAAAAGTTATATACAGTTATACTTACTAAAACAATGACTCCTCAAGAACACATTATCTTCATTTTTTCACTCACAAAAATGTTCTATCATACTCCTGAATGGTAGAGAAAGGCTTTGCCTTGGCAAGAAAGGTGAGAGAGCCATGTGCACAAATTTAAATTACAAACCTGCACTCTCCTATTTTTATACCAGGAAGTCACCATTTTTGTTCTGGCGTTTTGGGTGCTCACTCGTTGGCCATTATCTGTTTTCCCATTTGCTAGCAGAGACTGCCTTGCACTATAAAGGCTGAAAACATCAGATACTCACCTTCTCAGACACCCCCGAAGTTCAGATTTGGGCATATAATACTATCCTGCTCAATGGAATATGAGGGGAATTCTGCTAAGAGGTTCTGCGAATGGTTTTCATTTCTAATTAAAAGACATGTAAGGAAACTGTCCTTGATCTTCGTTTCATATACACCTCATGGGTGTAACTGTATGAGGACATGATGCCTGGAGCTCTAGCAATCATGTAGCAGCCATGATGGGGTGGTCCTAATAGTAAAAGTTAAATCACCAAGAATGGTCGTTCACTAACGGATATAGAAAGCATCATCCTTCAAAGGCATCATTGAGCTGCTGAATTAGCTAATCCTAAAATCTGTCCCCACATCTGGACTTTTTATTAAATGGATAGTAAACATCCTCATGGTTTCAGCTTCTTTTAGTTTTATCTTATGTTAGAGTTAAGAGCACCATAACTGTTTTATGTCGAATTATGCTACTCCATTAATTTCTTTCTCACTCCAACTTATGTTTGTCTACCTAAACCTGATCTATATATTAATCATAGTCCAACGACATTTTTGACACCTGAAAACCTCATTCCAAGGGAAGAGAGTCCTACTCTAGTTCATTAACCTTTATTGCCTATAACATTAGTTCAAACATCTCCCAGCCCATCAGAATCATTTAGGAACTTAAAATATCCAGCTTCCCGGGCTCTACTTCAGACTTATTAAATCAGTCTCTGAAAGAAAAAAATCGGGAAATTTGCATTTTTAACAAGATACTTAGATGACTGTTGTGGTCCTCTATATTTAGGAAGCACTGATCTACATTGCATTAATACTTAGTCTGCACGCTCATTTTCTAAACTCATAACCAGGGATTCGTTAGTTTCCAGAGGACAGAAACTAAGCCTTGGGGGTGATGATATGTTTCTGTTTTTCTGGCATATTTTCTATCTTCTGAGGTAATATTACTTAAAGAATAGCCCACATCCATGACAGGTATAGAGATTATTTTAGTTGGGGAATTTTATGAAATGGATAAATGATATACTTAATTTAAAAATATTGCCTAGAATCCAATTTCAAAGTAATTTTTAAGAAGCAATGGGGGTAAAGTCACCTACAGGAAACTAAGTAAAAGAGTCCTGTAAGAATCCTTTGTTCCATTAGACACCAGGAATTCTTTCGATTTTATTTTTATATTTTCATTCTATTTATTTTATATAATGGAAACTTAGACGAAAATAGTATGTAAAAAGGGTGGAGGTGGAACTCAAATGGCTAAATATTGGAGAAGATTGTTCTGTGGGATTGTAGCAAATAGATAAAGTCTTAATTTTTGTTGCTGTGATGGTAATCTCTTTAGAAAAAAAAAATTGAAAGAAAGTATATCTTTCTACTTGCTTTGGTGCCTGGCACTAAGTGTTGCACAGAATAAGAAATACATTAGTAAGAAGAGAAATAAAACCACACATTTTCTGCCCTGGACAGTGGGGAGTGCATCTCATTCACACATTCAGTTCTTCATTCATTCAACAAGTATTCATTGAGCATCCACTATGCAGCAAGCACTTTTCTACTGGCCATTTGGATGCTGCAGTGACTAAGCAATAAAACCTGGACATTTTCATTTTTACTAAGTAATATGGTTTGGATGTTTATGCCTTCCAAACCTCATGTTGAAATGTGATCCCCAGTGTTAGAGGTGGGGCCTGATGATGAGTGGTTTTTGGGTCATGGGGACAGATTCCTCATGGCTTGGTGCCCTCCCCATGGCAATAAGTGAGTTCTCACTCTCTTAATTCACTGGAGACCTGGTTGTTTAAAGGAGCCTGGCTTCTCCTCCTCTCCCTCTTACCATGTGATACACCAGTTCCCCCTTTGCCTTACACCATGATTGGAAGCTTCCTGAGGTCCTCACCAGATGCAGATGCTGGCACCACACTACCTGTACAGCCTGCAGAAGCATTAGCCAAAATAAACCTCATTTATTTATAAATTATCCAGTCTCAGGAATTCTTTTATAGCAAGCATGTCCAACCCACAGCCGATGGACCACATGTGGCCCAGGATGACTTTGACTGTGGCCCAACACAAATTCATAAACTTTCATAAAACACGAGTTTTTTTGCAATTTTTTTTATCTCATCAGCTATCATTAGTGTTAGTGTATTTTATGTGCAGTCCAAGACAATTTTTCTTCTTCCAGTGTGGCCCACGGAAGTCAAAAGGTTGGACACCACTGCTTTATAGCAATGCAAACGGACTAACACACCAAGCCACTTAGATGATTGTGACGATCCTTCAGGTTTCAGAAGCACCAGTCAATATTACACAGGTATTTCATTCATATGTTCATTAACATTCATCTCACAGAGCATATATTTTCCATGCGGGAGAATATAGACAATAAACAAATTAATAAATAATGCATGGTATAACAAACAATGATAAACACTATACAGAAAAATATATCAAAGTAGTAGCAACTTAGGACAAGTGATATTATTTTATATCCAGTAACAAGAAAACGTTCCACTAATAAGATAACATTTGAACAAGACCTGCAGAAAGGAAGTAGTAAGTCATGGGATATCTGGGAGAAGGGTGTTCCAGAAAGAAGAATCAAGGAAGTCCCTGGAGCAAGAGCTTAACTGGGATATTTAAGGGACAGCAAGGAGACCAGTATGACTGGGAAGCTGAGTGACAAGCAAAAGATTAGAGAATCAGGTTAAAGAAGTAGTGGAGGGGCTGATCTTGCAAACCTAGTAAGCTATCGAAAAGTCTTTAGTATTTATTCTGGATGAAAAGAGAAGCCAGTTGAAGAATCTGAGAACAGCATGATCTCATTTATGTTTAAAAAATATATTCTGGCTGCTGTGTTGAGTGTAGACCATAGAAGAAGTGTGGAAGCAGGAAGATGAGTTGGATGATGAAAGCAGTAATGTGGGCAGGTTGAAGTATGATGGTCATGATGAAAGGGAAAAGAAAGGGATCAGTTCTCTGTGTATGTTGACAATAGAGCCAACAGGATTTCCTGAAGGCTTAGAAGTAGAATTTTGAAAAAACAAAGGAATAAACGATTACTGCATGGTTTTTTGTTTGTTCTTTTGTTTTGCTTACTTTGGGGCTTTTTTATGATTTTTTGTATTTTGTTTTGTCTTGTCTGAGCAACTGGAAGGAAAGAATTTCCATTTATTAAAGTAAGAATGACTCATAGAAGAGTAATGTTGGAAAAGAAAGGGCAAAATTGGAGTTCACTTTAGTATCTATAATATTAAGTTTAATATGTCTACAGTTCATCAAAGAGGAATGACAAGCAGACATCTGAATATATGAGTCTGGAGATGAGGAAAGAGGTCAAGAGTGGGACAAATTTTGGAGTTGTTAATATTTAGAAGATATTAAAGTCATGAGATCTGAACGATTCACAAAGTAGGGCAGTCTGGATAAAGAAAAGTCAACGGTGTAAAGATTTAGCTCTGAAGCAACACAAATAAGCTGGGGAGATAAGGAGAAACTAGCAAAGACCAAAAGAAAGAGCCGAATGAGGTATAAAAAGAACTAAGAAAATTGGTATCCACAAAACTAAGTTGAAAATTAGGGCATGAACACTAGTGTTAAATGATCTGAAAGGTCAAATGAAATAAGAACTAGGGACTAAATATTACATTAAATAAAAGGAAAATCACTGATGATCTTGACAAGCACAATTATGACAGATTGAGGGGGGAAAGGCCAAGAGTGAATGAGAGGCGTGATCTTGGGCACAGCCAATAGAGATAGGTATTTCTAGAAGTTTTGTTATAGAGTTCCTGAAGAATGGGATAGGAGTGAGAGGAGGAAATACAACTAAGACATTTATTTAATGGGTAATTCTCCATCATGTGATTGTGCTGATCAAAAATTACAGTGGAAAAATTGATTTACAGGAGAGAGAAGAATGTCTACATAATATCCTTGAAAAATCACAGGAAAATGGGAGCTAATGTACCAGAAGAAGTGTTAGTCTCAGGTAGGAAAACAGACAGTTTTTCCATAGTCAAAGAAGGGATGTCAAGATAAGTAGATAAAGATGCAAGTGGCTCATGTATATAGTAGCAACAAATGTACTAGACTCTATCAGACTTCAAAAATCCTAAAACTCTGCATTTTATTTAACAAGAAAGAAAAATATATCATGATTTTGTTTTTACACTAATAGCCTTTATTAGAGGATTTTAGTTGGATCCAAGTACTAAACACGGTTTCACAAAGGTATTCTGACTCAATTAGTTGGGAAGGAAAAGTACAAAAAAATTAATATTCAGATATGTAATCAATCAAAATAATCTTGCATTCAAATGCCTCCTAATAATAAATGAGGGTCAGAAGTTTGAAAACTTTCTTCCACTTTAGTATATTACTCTTACTATTTTGAATATTAGCCATATGATTAATAATAGCATAACTCAATGATGTATAATTTCCTTCTTAGTTGGTCCAAGCTACAGGATGAGGCAATCAATTGTAGCCCAATATAGTCAATGATGACATATCTTTATCGACGTTCCCAAACAATTTGACTTAACAGTCCCCAAGTTATAATAAATTTGACATTGAAATATTTTCAAAGCCTGGAAAAACTGATAATGCTACTAAATGGTGCACATCTGGATGGCATCCAAAGGTGATTAACTGCTTACTCTCTTACTTCAGGCCAAAGTCCATGGAATGCTGAAGCATCAAGTTCTTAGATCAGGGTCAGACTTGATTAACGCCTAAAATAAATCAATAATATAGAAAAGTTGAACAAGATTGGCTGTTAAGCCCTTGAGAACAACTGAGGTTTGCATTTCTCATTCTGATGAGCTAACGAAAAAAGAAAAAGAAATACTGAAATTACTCAAGCAGTTGCAAAATGCAAGTGTATTTTTCCATAGACTAGAAGTATATGAGAATATATGCCATATTTCCAATATTCAACAACACCCCTAAGTGAAAAAAAATCTTTGCCCTATTTAAGACTATCTGATATTTATATGTATAAATACTACTATCTATATTTATGTACATATATATTATAAGGATGTTTATATGAAACCTTCTCACATTTGGCCACAAAATTATGGCTGAACCAAGACCTGCAATTACTTTATTTTTGTTACTTGTTGAGAATCAGTCATTCTTTTGCTTCTGATGTATTATATTATTTGTATCTCTTTCCAAATTAGCAGACACAGAGTCTCCCTAAAAGCAGAACAACTCTTTACAGCAGTACAAAATTAAATTACTTACTTCCAAATATTGAAAGCTTTTAGAACTTGAACCTCAACTTTATCCATCATATGGTAACCTATCCTTCAGTGTGGTCAAATGAAAATATAAAATACTTTGCTCTGAAAGGGACAAATGTCATTATGTAATAGGCAAGATTGTCATTTTCTAGTACATTACTTGCTGAGTCATTAATAAATAGATAAATCTGCATGAGGTGCATGTCCTTGGAAAACCAACACAGGTAATTTGAAAGGAATGCAAGCACCTGACAATCAGAAGAGATGGTTTTGTAAAGGACAATTGGAGCCTTTCAAGTGTTCTAACCTGCATGAATCATTAATATTTCTTCAATTATTTAGGATACAATTTTTAGTTTTTACTGAAGGCATCATGAGAAGATTTCTAATAGCTGTGTTTAGTGGTTACAATATCACTTCTACTAACCTAAATGAGAATATCTCATTTTATATATGTGCCCACAACCACATCTCAATACTAAAGATCAAATGCAAATTTCAACAGATTTTTTTAACATTAACCAGTTTCTCTGTATTAATCTCCAGAGTCACTAAAAACACTTTCACATTTTAAAATACCTGTGTCACAAGGAACAGCAGCAGAGACAACTAGAAATACAATTGGGCCCACTATCATTAGCTGATTTATAATTCCACATGTAAAATATAATAATATACATGCACTAATGGTTCTAACCATAGTTTTCTACCTATGGAACCAAATGTAGCTTTTCTCATTTTTTTCCTAACTAGAAATTTCAGGCTGAATCAGAGCTAGAACTCAAAACAAAGCAGGGAAATTTAGGCAGGAAGTCTTTGAAACAAGCTATTAAAAAGTACCTAATTTTCTTATCCATATTAATAGAAAACAATTCTCTCCATATAAATGCAAAGTAATGTCATCTGTAAAATAGACTGTCACTAACATTCTTCGTGATTCAGGCCCCCCCAGCTCCTTGTTTTTGAGACAAGATCTCACTCTGTTGCTCAGGCTGGACTGTAGTTCCATAACTATAGCTCACTAGAACCTCAAACTCCTGGCTCCAGTAATCTTCCCACCTCAGCCTCCTGAGTAGCTGAGACTACAGGCACATGCTACCATGTGTGGCTAATTAAAAAAAAAAAAAAAAAAATTAGAGATAGGGTCTTTCTGTGTTGCCCAGCCTCGTCTTGAACCATTGGCCTCAAGCAATCTTCCTGCCTCGGCCTCCCAAAGTGCTGGGGTTACAGGTGTGAGCTACCACCCCTGGCCAGGATCCACTTCTTCACTCTTTGCGTCTTTTTTGTGGTTGGGAAGTGCATAAAACGTACAGAATTCTCACCCTTGATTATATGTAAGAACAAGCCCTGTTTATCTGAACTCCATCTTTTTCATCAGGAGGAACGCAATTCCACAACTTGCGAGGAATGCATGGCTTAGATTTCATTATTTACGATTTGTGTTCTGATTATGAGGCAACATTCAGAAAGCAAGATAAATGGAAGTGTTTTTGAGTTTTCATTAGTGACAGCAGCTTGTCATGTCCCTGTAGCAAACTCCAGCAGTTGTTCACACATGGTATAAATGGTAGAAGTTAGTTACCACTCCACATCTTACCAAACTGTGAACGTTATTTCTTATCCTCTTGCTTTCCACTCTACCCTCCAGTAAGGTTATAGCCATTAAATATTCAGTAGATGACATATTCAACAATTCTATAGACCCAAATATACCCAAACAGTATTTTTCATTAAAAAGTAGGAGTGTTTTTTCCATTTATCAATAATGCATTAAAAATGTGTTTCTATACATTCTAATGGCAATATAGCTTAGTAGAGAAAAACAAGGCATTAATGATTGAAGACCTGTAGGCTACTCTAAACTACTAAACATTTACTATTGCAATTCTGTCATTTTCCAGCTTCCCTTGCTAGGATATGGGACTGGGACCTGATTACAAACAAGGGCTGTGAGATTTTCATTGAGAGAATGCTAGATACATAGTTACAACAGACAGTCAAGGGCAGCACACACTTTCCAATTCTATCATCATGACACTCCTCCCCATCGGGGAATAGGCAGTGACATAGTGAGATAACAAGTTCAATGGAGAATGTCTTTGGGATTGAGTAGGGTCTCAAGGCAGAATTTTTAAAAGTGTGTATCCTGGCAATCCCAGGATTTTTACAGTATTTTCCTTTCACTTGTTTAAACAGAAGCAAGGATCCATCTATTACCTTCCCAACCTGCCCATCGTGGCTACTTCAGAAACCAGAGTTCACATCTAATTGGCTTATTCATTCTGAGAGCAGAGACACAGAAAGGGAATCTAATTTCATAGCACAAGTTGTGTTTTTATTAACTTGTGCATTGAAGAAAAGTCCAGCCATTTTCCTTAAAATCTGTAAATAAGTACAAAGCACAAAGTACTTATTTTGTAAATAAGTACAAAAGAAAGAAATACAGTTCCTTCTCTATGAACACTTTCCTCTGGAAAAAAAATTCTAATTTTTTTCATAGTACCAGTTGTGTTTTTATTAACTTGTGCATTGAAGAAAAGTCCAGCCATTTTTTAAAAAATCTATAAATAAGTACAAAGCACAAAGCAGTTCCTTCTCTATGAACACTTTCCTCTGGAAAAAAATTTCATAACTAACTTTCAGCTAAATTACTCACTAGATTAACAAACCCACTCTATTCCCTCTGATAAACTCAGGAAACTGTCTAATATCCATGTCATAATAAAATTATAGGAATCTGTAAGAGATAAGAAAACGAAAGTGTTTTTCCTCCTCTCACACACTGAACACAGCACAGTTCACCTCTGGTCACCAAAGTGTTATGGGGGATTTCTTTCCAACACAATCAGTTCTCCAGCACATACCAACTGGTTGTCCTATAATTCACTTCAATTCCAATACTACCTGTCTGGAGATAGCGTCAGGTCTCACATATTAAGAGCTCAGTCCCACAAGACTGCTCCCACTTCAGATGTCATTGTAAGCCACAGGTTGTGACCTGTGCTTCTGACCAACTAGCTATAAATCAAGGCTCCCATGACCCCCTCCTTGAGTTTGATTATTTTGCTAGAATGGCTCACAGAACTCAGGTAACATTTCCATTGACTGGTTTGTTTAGAGGATATAACAAACGATACAGATGAACAGCCAGATGAAAGTGGTGCAGAGGGCAAGGTGTGTGGCAGGAGCAAGGA
The DNA here is from genome assembly GCF_047675955.1 of Chlorocebus sabaeus. Taxonomy (NCBI): domain Eukaryota; kingdom Metazoa; phylum Chordata; class Mammalia; order Primates; family Cercopithecidae; genus Chlorocebus; species Chlorocebus sabaeus. The sequence goes on along the minus strand of NC_132926.1, from coordinate 19,207,513 downwards.
GCTTCCATGCTCTTTCTGGGCACCTCACACTCCAGGAACCTCCACGTGTTCAGCAATCTGGAAGTTCTTGACCCCTTCAAACCTAGTCCTTTTGGGGTTTTATAAATGCTTCCTTGTGTAGATAAGATTGATTAAATCATGTACCATTGGTGAATAGCTAATCTTCAGCTCCTATCCACTCCAAGAAGGTTGGGGTGTTGGGCTGAAAGATCCAACCCTCTAATTCTGCCTTTCTCTCTGGTGACCAGCCTCCATTATGAAGCTATGTAGGGGCCCCCAGGCACCAATCATCTCATTCGTGTTCAAAAAGATGTCACTTTGGACATTTCAAGGGTTTTAGGCACTGTGTGCTAGGAACAAGAAGCAGAGACCAAATACATTTTTCTTATTGTATCACAATATCACGGCATTCTCCTAGCACCCTACCCAATTATGGACCCACCAGTTGGGCTGTAAGAGTCAGTTGTGTTTGTTTGTTCCTACTGCCTTTCTACCAGCTGCACTTGTTGAGGTAATTAAAACATTTTGTTGACTATTACGTAAACCACTGAAATAAGAGTTCAAAAAGAATGAAAAGGTGTTTTGCTATGAAAACTAAATTGGATGTTTCCTTTTTTTTTTTTTTTTCCTTTTTTTTTTGAGATGGAGTCTCGCTTTGTCACCCAGGCTGGAGTGCAGTGGCGCGATCTCGGCTCACTGCAAGCTCCGCCTCCCGGGTTCCCGCCATTCTCCGGCCTCAGCCTCCGAGTAGCTGGGACTACAGGCGCCCGCCACCTCGCCCAGCTAATTTTTTGTATTTCTTAGTAGAGATGGGGTTTCACCATGTTAGCCAGGATGATCTCGATCTCCTGACCTCGTGATCCACCCGTCTCGGCCTCCCAAAGTGCTGGGATTACAGGCTTGAGCCACCGCGCCCGGCTGGATGTTTCAAAAACATGTTCTAAATGGGACCACTATCAAAAATTGCTATTTAATTTGGTGTGAATGAGGTGGAGGCATTACATCCTCAAAAGTCTAGATACAGAGTGGAAGCTGGCAGCTCCACAAAGATTTTAACATTCTGACCCTTTTTGAAGAACTAGAATCTGGAAACAGGAAGTGAGAGACAAAGCATCATGGGTGTAGTTTAGCCACGAAAAAAGATGCAGAATGTCAATCATTGAGGCTCATCTCAAAGGAAGGCCTCAAATTATTTTAATGAAACTGGCAAAGAAATAGAAAGTGTCACATTCTTACAATGGTTCAACTTACAATTTTTCGACTTTCCAACGGATTTTCTGGGTATTAAATGCATTTCGACTTACGATACTTTCAATTTACCTTAAGTTTATTAGGACTTAACTCCACTTTAAGTTGAGTGTATGTGCTTCATTTTTTTATGATTCCCTCACCAAATAACTCTCTCAATTAATCCACCACCCATTGTTCCTAATTGCCTCAAGTAGGAGGGCTTCTTTTGTTTTCCTAATCTAACCATGTTTCACTTTCTCCTGATGCTCACTTTGCTTCTCCCAAGCCAAATCCGACTGAATTGTATTTATTAAGAAATCTCCCTGTAGCAGGACTGAAAATGCTGGCAAGTAAAACGGCTGAAAGGCTTTGCACTCTAACAGGGAGTAGTGATAAATCCTATCAACCTGAATGAATCAAGGTTTCATCTGGCTTCCATTTACTTTTTTTTTAATTATCCTACTTCAAGTTCTGGGATACATGTGCAGAACGTGCAGGTTTGTCACATAGGTATACACGTGCCAATGGTGGTTTGCTGCACCTATCAACCCATCATCTACATTAGGTATTTCTCCTAATGCAATTCCTCTCTTAGCCCCAACCCCCCCCCCACAGGCCCCAGTGTGTGATTTTCCCCTCCCTGTGCCCACGTGTTCTCATTGTTCAACTCCCACTTATGAGTGAGAACATGCAGTGTTTGGTTTTCTGTTCTTGTATTAGTTTGCTGAGAATGATGACTTCCAGCTGTATCCATGTCCCTGCAAAGGACATGAACTCATCCTTTTTATGGCTGCATAGTATTCCATGGTGTATATGTGCCACATTTTCTTTATCCAATCTATCATTGATGGGCATTAACCCTGTTATCATCCCATGACATTTGGAGCAAAGAAGGTAGCCAAGTTGTTCATCCAGGTGTAATTTATGGCATTTTAAACTGAGTCTAGAAGTTAATAACTTTAAAATAATGCATGCACCTCATACTGAGTTTAATCAGGGTTTATTAAAAGATGGGTGATTTATACATTTTTGCCCTTCATGTATCATCCTTTAAAAACAAGTTTACCAGGAATTGAATAAAAACTTTCATGGCACTCTCAATATTTTCTGAATTGTCAGCTTTAAAAAAAAAAAAAAAACCGCTTGTCAGAACTTAAATGGTTAAAAAAGATTCACCAGCTTACCTATAATTCCTCTTCAGGCACAATATCAGCAGAAAGCACATTTCTCTTCACTCTGAAATTGTAGAAAGTGACACCGTTGTGAAGCCTCTGGGACTCCTCACTAAACATGAATATTCAGCACCAAGGACAGAAACTTTGGCACATCAAATTAAATGTAACCTTAAGAAGGCTTATCATTTTAAAGTCATTTGCATCTTATTCCCCCAGATTTCCCTTCCTAACTGTCTAAGATTACTCAGCATCTCAACCCAGTCAGCATTCATTTCACATACCTGAGGGAGAAGGAAAGAGAATAGCTCCCTGGCTGAAGCTCTAGCGTGAGGAGTTTGGGCCAGTCACCTGTAACAGCCATGCAACCACCAAATATTCAGTATTAAATCAACCAAGGCTATCAGGAGCAAGCCTTGCATACTATTCAAGTCCTTTGAGGGTAAGAATGTATTAGAAAGTTTCAGCTAGAATTCTTTGGTTGCAAATATCAGAAACCCAAGTTAAGCAAGAGCAGGAATATATTATTTCACTTATCCTAGAGGTGGGGGGTGGCGGTGAGGTGACCTCAAGCACAGATAGTTGACAGATTCAAACAGTGTCATCATGTATCTCACTCCTTGCCTAATCTCTACTTTTCTAGTTAACCTGTACTGTATAAATACAGAGATGATGTGTATGTGGTCCTCAGAACCTGCAAATTTAGTAACAACAGCACCCCTGAGTGTCTATGTCAGTTATCTGACTATACCACTCCTATTTGCTTTACATGCCCATGCTTTGGTAGGAAACTTGGGACCACATACTTTATTTTATTTTATTTTATTTTTTTGAGGGAGTCTTTCTCTGTCACCCAGGCTGGAGTGTAGTGGCGTGATCTTGGTTCAAGCGATTCTTCTGCCTCAGACTCCTGAGTAGCTGAGATTACAGGTGCGCACCACCACACTTGGCTAATTTTTGTATTTTAATAGAGATGGGGTTTCACCAGATTGTTTAGGCTTGTCTCAAATTCTTGACCTTAAATGATCTGCCCACCTCAACCTCCCAAAGTGCTGGGATTACAGGCTTGAGCCACTGCACCCGGCCAGGACCACATATTTAAGAACCCTTTCAGAATTGCAGGATGTGGGGTCCAGGCCCTGTGGCTCACACCTATAATCCCAGCACTTTAGGAGGCTGAGGCAAGAGGATCACTTGAGGCCAGGAATTCGAGATCGGCTTGGATAACATGGTGAAACTCCATCTCTCCTAAAAAAATATATACAAAAATTAGCCAGGTGTGGTGGTGCATGCCTGTAATCCCAGATACTTGAGAGGCTGAGGCACAAGAATTGCTCAAACCCAGGTGGTGGAGGTTGCAGTGAGTCAAGATCAGAGCCCATTGCACTCCAACCTAGGCAACAGAGCTAAACCCTGTTTCAAAAGAAAAAAAAAAAAAAAAAAAGAATTGCAGGATGTAGGGGAAAAAAAGACAGTTCCTAAAATGAACAGATGCAGAACAGATCAAAAAATAAATAAAAACTAGCCAACATCCACATATATCCCTTATCACAGTCAACAGGGGAGGTAGGTAGGGAGGGTACATGTGGGGTAACGGAAAGAATGCAAGTTTTGGAGGCAGAGTTCTGTCTTTGAAAACTGTTTCTACCACCTACAAGCTGTGACTGCCTGAGTCACTTTTTTTAGCCTGTTTTCCCATCCACAAAGCAAGTCCTACCGTGGAGGGTTATTTCAAGAATCAGATGTCCTCCTTGTGAAGCACCTAGCATGGGGCTTCCCGTATAGTACATGGTCAGTAAAAGATAGTTCTTATTATTTGGGTGGAGCAAAAGAGCCAAGATTAATGTCAAATCTCAACCAAAAGAAGCAGAGAGTTGGAAAGATATTTAAAACATAAATTTACCCTCTTTAATAGCGCGTAAATAAATTACCATAATTTCTTTTAAACATTTCAAATTAGAATTAGCATTAACTGGCTGGGCACGGTGGCTCACATCTGTAATCCCAGCACTTTGGGAGGCAGAGGTGAGAAGATCACTTGAGGTCAGGGGTTCAAGACCAGCCTGGCCAACAGAGTGAAACCCCATCTCTACTAAAAACACAAAAATCAGCCAGGCATGGTGGCACATGCTTGTAATCCCAGTTACTTGGGAGGCTGAGGCATGAGAATCACTTAAACCCAGGAGGCAGAGGTTGCAGTGGGCTGAGATGATGCCATTGCACTCCAGCCTGGGCTACAGAGCAAGAATCTGTATTTTAAAAAAAAAAAAAAAAAAAAAAAAAGCATTAACTTATAAAATACGTTGTATTTCACATAAGAATCTTTTTCTTTTTTTTTGAGATAGGGTATCTCTCTGTCACCCAGGGTGAAGTGCAGTGGCAAGATCATAGCTCACTGCAGCCTCAAACTCCTGGGCTCAGGCGCTCTTCCCCATCCCAGCCCCCCAAGTAGCAAGGACTGTAGGTGCACACCACCACACCTGGTTAATTCTTTTATTTTCCTGTAGAGAAAGGGTCTTGCTATGTTGCCCAGGTTGATCTCAAACTCCTGACCTCAAGTGATCCTCCCACCTTGGTCTCCTAAAGTGCTGGGATTATAGGCATGAGCCACTGACCTAGGCCTTAATATACTGTTATATGGTGTTTGTTGAAATATTACAGTGGCTCATTTACAAACAAAGCATGTGCTCAGGGTGTGCAGTTGCAATAAATATGTTGGGAATGTTTTCAGTCTCAATAGTCACAGCGATATTTAATACACTGAATAATTAGCACAAATCAAAATGGGATAAGTATGTTTCTAAAACCAGCACCAAGCTCAGGAAAGAGAAAAGCCTTATGAAGTGAAAGGCTATTTAGTGTTTTAAATCCCATTTCTGACTCTCACACTAACCCCCTGTAACCCCGACTGCCAGTGCACTGACTTCTCAGTGCTCCTCTAGCTGCGAAAGAGGAAGCTGCTGGGCCCCAATCACCTCCAAAAGATTGTGTTTGAGAACATGGCATGGAAAAAGAAAAAGAAAAGAAGACATTCATACAGCCAACAGACACATGAAAAAATGCTCATCATCACTGGCCATCAGAGAAATGCAAATCAAAACCACAATGAGATACCATCTCACACCAGTTAGAATGGCGATCATTAAAAAGTCAGGAAACAACAGGTGCTGGAGAGGATGTGGAGAAATAGGAACACTTTTACACTGTTGGTGGGATTGTAAACTAGTTCAACCATTATGGAAAACAGTATGGCGATTCCTCAAGGATCTAGAACTAGATGTACCATATGACCCAGCCATCCCATTACTGGGTATATACCCAAAGGATTATAAATTATGCTGCTATAAGGACACATGCACACGTATGTTTATTGCAGCACTATTCACAATAGCAAAGACTTGGAATCAACCCAAATGTCCATCAGTGACAGACTGGATTAAGAAAATGTGGCACATATACACCATGGAATACTATGCAGCCATAAAAAAGGATGAGTTCGTGTCCTTTGTAGGGACATGGATGCAGCTGGAAACCATCATTCTTAGCAAACTATCACAAGAACAGAAAACCAAACACCGCATGTTCTCACTCGTAGGTGGGAACTGAACAATGAGATCACTTGGACTCGGGAAGGGGAACATCACACACCGGGGCCTATCATGGGGAGGGGGGAGGGGGGAGGGATTGCATTGGGAGTTATACCTGATGTAAATGACGAGTTGATGGGTGCAGCACACCAACATGGCACAAGTATACATATGTAGCAAACCTGCATGTTGTGCACATGTACCCTACAACTTGAAGTTTAATAATAATAAATAAATTAAAAAAAAAAAAAAGAAAAAAAAAGAATTAAATGTTATTTTAATAAAGGAAACAAATTCAATAAAAATTGAAAAATAATGACAACTTTAAAAAAAAAAAAAAGAATTATTTCAATTCTTAAATTTCACTGGCCTCTCAGGACAATTTCAGTAAGTGAACACTTAGTATGTATCTATCCCTTTTATTATACACAAAGATTATATAGGTTTTAATGTATAACACCAAATTTATTAAATAGCTAGATTTCATAGTTAACGTAGGAATTCCAGCTCACAGAATCACAGAATAATAGAGCCAGAGGTAACCCTAAAATTGAACTACTCCAATACCTTTATTTTACAGATGAGGAAAATAAGGATAGAGTTCATATTTTCTAGGCATAAGTACAGAGAACTTTCATTTTACCATCCCACATAAGCAGGAAATTGTTAAAGGTTTAAGAGTAACTTTTAAAGCAGTATTAGTTCTTTCAACTATAAAGAGACAAAGAATATAAATAAGAAAACAAATATGTAGGAGAAAGCATTGAACACAGATATACAGGTTAGGGTCTAGAAACTGGTTGAAAAGATTCAGAAAAACCATCAACCAAAGAGATGAATAGGACAGGAGGAGAAAGACAGCCTCTGAGAATTTTCACTTTATAACTTTCGCATCTCACAAAGATTGCACGTGACTATCTCCAGAGTAGAGTCAGACAGACATACCTCAGAGGGGGGACTAAATACTAGAATTACATGAAAAATTTCACCATACTAACCAATGTAAAGTTACTAAATTAGCATTTGATAAAGGAAATGTTAAAGAAAATGTCATCATATCATATAGCTGTTTTGGGCAACTATGAGCAAGTTCTAAACAAATAAAAGACAATTACTAGTGGGCAACACATGCCAAATGCCTAGAAAGCCAACAAATTGATTGTGTTCAATGACAGAAATTTTTAAGAACACAACAGCTGCCAAAATGTGACTGGATTGAACAGGACTTTGGGATAGTGGAGAGAGGAGTTCACCAAATCCTCTTCTCAAAAAGCAATGATAAAACTGAACAAAATTGTCCAACACTAAGATTTCAAGATTCTGGAATAGACCAAAGGTACAATTTCTTTAGAAATGGACCAAAGGCATACAGCAAAATAAGACATTTAGATTCAAGAATAAAAAAAGAAAAACTAAACCCTGGATCATAACAGTGGGAATCTGTGGGGTTTTAGCCTGAAGCTGCTCCCTACCTGTCCTTCCCAGCACCCAATAGCTTAGTAGCTCTATAAGGTTGGGGGCAAGCTGTGAAGCCAGCAGCTTTATTGCCCAAGGAGGGGATGTCCTAATTTGGAGCAAAAGTCAGAAAAAGAAACCCACAGTCCGGGGCTCTGTCAGAAACAGCAGCCACAGTGATGTTAAAGGAATAGGGAAAAACAAAGGTCACAGCTATCCTGATGTAATGATCCTGGATGGGTCTAGTAACAAACTGGCAGACTAGCCAGAAATTTAACAGGAAGATGCAGGGGATGAGTGAGCCTTGATAAGCAACTACACATCCCTGGTAGTCTGGAAGGTTGTGCGTGAGGCCATGCACCCATGCAGAGGTGAAACAAGCAGACTGGGCAGAAAGTAAAGGCCAGGGAAGACTTACAAATTGACTGAATTCTGAATGCATCCCCCAAGCCACAGATATATTCATTAGTAAAAAGTGGAACTGTTACTGGCTTGAGATGATTAAACATGACCTCTGACCAATCACTGGCCCAATACCAAGTTATGCTCACCCAAGGTTACTCCTAGAAAGCCAGATTGAACAAAGAAAAAAGAAAGAAAAGAAAAGAAAAGAAAAGAAAAGAAAAAAGAAAGAAAGAAAGAAAGAAAGAAAGAAAGAAAGAAAGAAAGAAAGAAAGAAAGAAAGAAAGAAAGAAAGAAAGAAAAAGAAAACCACTCAGAAGAGACAGCAGCGTCCACCGAGAGGGAGACAGATTTCACAGAATTAGCGCAGGTAACTCACTAAACAAATAAACAAAATAGCAGCAGCAAAAACCCCCAGCTAGGGAAACATCCGAATCCAGAGTTGCTACAATATGCCAAAAATGTCCAGTTTTCAACAAGAAAAAAGTGACATCTGACAAGAAATGTGAAATTTTGACTGCTAGGAATGAAAAAAAAAAAAAAAATCCACTGAAACTGTTTCTAAAAGTTTCCAAATGTTTAACTTAGGAGAAAAAGACTAACAGACAATGATCATAAATATGCTCTAAATACTAAAAGAACCATGTTTATAAGAATTAAAGGAAATTATGATAACAATGACACATTAGAGAATCTCAATAAAGCGACTAAAATGAATGAATTGATGATAGATAATAGATACCCACACACATACACAGAGTGAGGATAAGTATAATTCTTATCACTTGCAAATATTATACATTGAAATTACACCTAGTAAGCTAAAACAAATTCTATGAGTCCTTGATATTCTTTACAGTACAGGATAGTCCAGTCAGTCCTCTACTAATTTCAACTCATGAGTTGAAGATTTGGGAACTGAGCTGAATAAAAGAGACAAGTGAGGCAAGAGGCTTTAAAGAGAAACTAAAAACGTAAGTCCCAATATATGGCATATAGTAATAAGATCAAGATGACACATACAAACTATATTTTATATTATTTCATATAAATCATGTGTAAGGTAGATGATACTTGGATTAAATCATACATGTTGATATCTCCTCATCCTATATATTTCCATGAGAGACACCTAACAACCAAAAATAATCTTAAAGAACAGTTCTAAGGGCAGAAAAATTAAATATGCACTCTATGTATGTTTCTTTCAGTCATAACCAAGAGACTGATAAACTGTGAAGTTTTTGAAATCATTTTTTCCCCACATAAAGTGCTACAAAAATCCTTTTCCCACAATCCCAATAACACTTTACCTTTGTTTTCTTTAAGATGAGTAAGTTTTTTTTCTTCTTTCTGAAGATTGGCTAACACTGAAGAAAGTATGTTTTTTTGTATCCTACATGCATTCAGAGAAAATTATATTTTTTTAAATTTATTGATACTGGTGTAACAACCACAAAACTTAAAATATTATTATAGTAGGCATTGGGGAGTCCAGAATGCTTGGAAACTACAACCTAATTGGCAGGGTTGTAGATCACAGAGTGTCAGTAAGAGCAAAGGTTCCCCAAAAAGCAAACATCAAAAAGCTAGTGAAAACTGTCTCCTAATTAGTAACTTCAGTTGCTTATGGGATATGGGTTGTTATGGAAACTGGAGTAAGAAAGAAAAATTGGGAGACTGAAAAATATTGTCATTAACGGGCAAGAGCTCATAAACTCTTTTTTTTTTTTTTTTTTTTTTTTTGAGACAGAGTCTGTCTCTGTCACCCAGGCTGGAGTGCAGTGGCAGGATCCCAGCTCACTGCAACCTCCATCTCCCGGGTTCGAGCGATTCTCCTGCCTCAGCCTCCCAAGTAGCTAGTATTACGGGCATGAGCCAACACAGCCCAACTAATTTTTGTATTTTTAGTAGAGACAGGGTTTCACCATGTTGGACAGGCTTGTCTTGAACTTTGGACCTCAAGCAATCTGCCCGCCTCGGCCTCCCAAAGTGCTGAGACTACAGGTGTGAGCCACTGTGCCTGGCCATCTATAAACTCTTTATAAAACCTTTCTTCTTTGAGTTATCAAGTTGCCAGCTTGATCTCATGTTATCATCAAATTCAAAATGTCTTTCAAAGTTGTAGGAGTGAGTCTGATCTCTAGTCCAGAATTCTTAAGAGCCTGAGTTACAGGGTACTGGGGAAAGTTTTTTGGTATTAGTAACAGATTGATCTTATTTAACAAGCTTAGGGGATTACAAAGATCTTGCTGTACATGCTAGTACATACATCACATGCCTCATAGGCCTCTTAATTCTCCACCCAAGGGTGTCTTTTACTATTATAATGAGCATAAGTCAGCCTAAAGACACTAATCATGGTTTTCTGCACTTGGATGAATTTGAGGATTTTCCCTTCTGCTCTTTTACCTCCTTGCTGCAAAGTGTTCTAACCATGACCCCAAGATGCAGTTCATACACTGCGGAGCAGATGGTTATCTCCATCTATTTGGCAGATTTGCTCCCCTTTATCTACTTCAAGTGGAGGCATCTCTCATAGAAACCTTGTATCTCTCAATAAGCGTGTCTCCTCTCAGCACAGGTAAAGAAGTGCAAGCCTCTGTGTTCACTGAGTGTTCATCTAAATTACATCTAGTCTGCATTTTCACGACATCAAAAATGACTTACTTGTTTTTCACTACAGCATATTACTTCCTGGTGTTTGCACCGGGTGTTTTTAGATGTCAGTGTTACTGTTATTATCATTTTTGAGTGACTGTTTTTCAAATCACGAAGGTAGTTATAAGATATATATAAGATATATAAGATATATTTAAGATACATAAGATGTATATAAGATATATAAGCAACAAGGCATTTGCATTTATTTCAATCTTTTTGGCTACCTAAGAAAAACAATACTTTAGTCCAAAGAGGTTTGGGGTCAATAGACTTAAACAGAAATCTAGACGTTGTCACTAACCAGCTATGAACATTGGGCAATTTCCTTTACCCTGAGACTGCTAAATACAAAATCTTTGGTAAAAATTCTGGAAGAAAAAAAAAACCCCACAGATTACAAATAAAATTAAGACCAAGTATTGAAAAAAATAAAAGAAAATTCTGGAAGAACATAGCATGGTTGTGGCCCCATGACATTTCTTAGAAATCCTACATTTTAAGTAGTGGGAAGTTGAAAGTAAAAATAAGCTGTTTTAACAGATTTGCCCCTGAAATTATCAATAGTCAGGTAACTTGTAGAACAAGTTTATTACTAAGTGGACTTGTTGGCTTGAGTGACATTCGGGTAACAAAAAGTCACAGAAATGTTATCTTACGGGCACTAAGAGTCATTTTTCATGTGTGTCTGTTTTTAAACTTTAAACAATTAACAGTACTCAAGTGACAGAGACTCATGAAAGATGACAGTCTGTCAGCACTTCTCAACAAGGATTCCAGGAGAGCATTAAGCCCTGATGGACCAAGACATCCATCATATTTAAGGAATTAACTTATCTCCTGTGTATATAGAATATTACTAGCATACCATCCTTAGGAAGACTGAGAAAAGAGTAGCCCAATCATGGCTTAATTTTCTCACAGATCACTAGTAAATGAAAGCTGATAGCTACGGGGTTGAAGGACCTAGGATTTAGTCACATTTTCTTGACAAGGCCTATAAATGCTCTACTCTCTGTCCCAAGGATCATCTTGATGTCTATGATAGATAATAAACAAGGTCATACATACCTTACTAGGCAATTTTGGGTTTTCACCAACATTTTATTCTTTTTTTTTTTTTTTTTTTTTTTTTTGAGATGGAGTCTCACTCTGTTGCCCAGGCTGGAGTGTAGTGGGATGATCTCAGCTCACTGCAAGCTCTGCCTCCCAGGTTCACGCCATCCTCCTGCCTCAGCCTCCCAAATACCTGGGACTACAGGTGCCCGCCACCACACCCAGCTAATTTTTGTATTTTTAGTAGAGACAGGGTTTCACCACGTTATCCAAGATGGTCTGGATCTCCTGACCTCGTGATCCGTCTGCCTCGGCCTCCCAAAGTGCTGGGATTACAGGTGTGAGCCACCGCACCCGGCCGCCCATTTTATTCTTTAAAAGATTTAGACTAACAGAGTTATGTAGCATTTTGAGTTGTGTGTTTTATTTAGCAAATGAGTAAAAATATTGGAATACTGAAGTGTTTGCATAAAAAAGGAAATGGTAGTGTTTTGTAATCTCTATTTTATTTCCTATTAAAGTTTTATATGTAAAAAAACTGTCTATGGAGTGTGAATTAGAGACAGACTAGGACGAGGCTACAAAGAACCCACAGAATCGTCACAGCTCTAGAGAAAGACACCTACTAGCAGTGAAACTTGGGACAACGATTTAATTTTCTGAGTTTTAGTTCATGCGTAAAATGAGTATAAGTAATAACTTCTTCATAAGGCTGATGAAAGGATTAAATGCAATAAACCTGGTTAAGTGTTTAGAAGAAATTCATTAAATAACAGTAGAACAGTAGATATTATGTCTTCTTACTGTTACATCTAATTCTCAAAGTCTTCCAGAAGAAAGAAGTACCCTGCTTTAAATGCAGCATACCTACCAATCAGAGCCCCAGTGAGTAGGATATCTGGAAGATAGGAATTGGCTTAGAAATGGAGAAAGTCGGCCGGGCGCGGTGGCTCAAGCCTGTAATCCCAGCACTTTGGGAGGCCGAAACGGGTGGATCACGAGGTCCAGAAATCGAGACCATCCTGGCTAACACGGTGAAACCCCGTCTCTACTAAAAAATACCAAAAAAAACTAGCCGGGCGAGCTGGCGGGCGCCTGTAGTCCCAGCTACTCGGGAGGCTGAGGCAGGAGAATGGCTTAAACCCGGGAGGCGGAGCTTGCAGAGAGCTGAGATCCGGCCACTGCACTCCAGCCTGGGCGACAGAGCGAGACTCCATCTCAAAAAAAAAAAAAAGAAATGGAGAAAGTAATTGGGAATATCTTTTGGCTTTTTAGTAAGTCACAGAGTCAAATAATTCAAAGATTTAAAACGATTAAGAGTCACTGCTTATCATCCCTTGCTAGAAAAATAATGTGATTTAATAATGCATGAATTTCTGAAATAATGATTCAAATCTAAGTAGAAGGACTGGAGGACATGGGTTTCCAGAGAATAAAGAATTGGATGTTCAAGAAAATTTCATTGGTAATTAGGGAAATGCAAATAAAGTATCAATAAGATATTTTTTACACACAGTTGGTAAAAAGTAAAACTAAATAATAAATGTCTACATTTGACAATGGTATGGAGACCAAAACTGTCACACTGGGGGAAGTAGTAATTGGTGCAACCTTTTTAGAGGGTAATTTGGCATCTATTCTACATATGCATGTCTTTTTTACTCAGAATTCCACGTCTATGAATCTATGCTACAGGATTCTGACATGTTCAAAGATAAACATTCTAAAATATTATCATTTCTTTTTGTAATTAAAATGAAACAAAAATTTCACCAATAGGAAAATATGTATATTAATCATGATCATGCTATGCTATAGATGCAATGCAACCATTTAAAATCATGAAACAATTTCTATACGTGATTTGGATAGTCATCCCAGATATATCACTAATTGAAAAAGAAAAGAAAAAATAAAGCAAGTTCCAAAACAATCTTCAGAGTATGATATTATTTATTTATATACATATATGTATATATAGCATTGGGAATCGTGTGTGTGCACATGTGTGTACAAATGCACCTATCCACATGAATGATTTACACACCCTATCCACATGAATGATTTAAATATGTGAAGTAGTAGAGTGTAAAAATTATTAACTCCCCTTTCACAACCTTCTGTCAATCCCTTCCCTTCTCCAAAGAGAATCACTATCATCTGTTTGGCATATATCTTGCTCTTTCTCTCTCTCTCTCTCTCTCTCTCTCTCTCTCTCTCTCTCTCTGTATACATATATACACATATATATACATATATATGGCATTTCCAATGCCATATATATAATATAATATATAATATAATATATATATAATATAATATATAAGCATTGGAAATGCCATATATATGTATAATATATAATATGTCTATGCTATACAGAAATTGCTTCCACTAAACCAAGAACTCCTTGAGGCCAGAGGCTATACATATTTTAATATTCTCTCAATACCAGGCAACTCACACAGATTTACAGACTGCTAGTATTAAATCTGTTGGTTCACGATTTAAATTTGTTGAATTTAAATTGAGGGCATTCATTTTGTATATATAATATATATATTATATATATGCTATATTCCCAATGCTATTAATAATTTTTATACTCTAGTACTTCACATATTTAAATTTCCCGTCAAGCACACATTACTATTGTGATTACAAGTATTTTAAATCACCAAACATGGTGGCTGTTGCCTGTAATCCCAACATTTTAGGAGGCTGAGGTAGGAGGATTGCTTGAGCCCAGGAGTTCAAGACCGGCCTGGGTAACATAGAGAGGCTCCATCTCTACAAAAAAATAAAATTTTATCCAGGCAAGTGGTGCATGCCTGTAGCTACTTGGGAGGCTGAGGCAGGAGGATCACTATATCCTGGGAATCCAAAGCTGCAGCGAGCCATGGTCACACCATTACACTCCAGTCTGGGCAATAAAGAGAGATTTTGTCTCCAAAAAACAAAAAGAAGTATTTTAAATAATTACTAATGAATTTAATATCTGTCTTTGTCATTTGGTCGAGGTACAGCCCTGGAAGTTTGATCTAATAATCAAAACTTCTTCTTGATTAATCCTCTACTATAAATTAATCAGGTAGAAAAATAGAGCTAAAGCAAAAAATAATAGAAATGCTGGGAGAGTCATAAAAACTACAAAATGAATTTCCTCAATTTAAATTCAACACATTTAAATTGTGAACAAACAGACTTAATACTAGCAGCGTGTCAATCAGTGTGAGTTGCCTGGCATTGAGAGAATATTGAAATACGTATAGCCTCTAGCCTCAAGGAGTTCTCAGTTTAGTGAAAGCAATTTCTGTACAGGCAGATCATTTCAATATTCTGACATAAACTCTGTGCTTAAGGGTATGTTCAAAAGCTTATAAAAACAATAAGAAGGAGTCTCAGAAAGGAAGTCTGGATAATGTTTGCTCCTAGACTCTAAGGATTAATCTTAGAACTGAGGCTCTCATCCATCTGATTGCAAATAAGCCAAATTGAAAAAAATAAATAAATAGGCAGTGACTTCTTAATAACTGTCCTATATATTTCAATTATTGTTTTCCTTAAGAAGTCAAAAACTAGGTATCTATGCCAATACCATGTTATATTTTAGTTTACTATGAACAAATTAGAAGATTTGGGATTGCATCATTTATTTATTACTGAATTCCCACCAATAATAGCCACCGACAATTACCTAATCATGTAAAATATACAGAGTACCTATGTGTATATCATTTCATTTTATCCTTACAACTTTCGTGTTAGGCAGGAAGAATTTTCCCCATTGTACAGATTAGGAAATAAAGATTCAGAGATATTAAAATAGACTGTTCTTAGACAGTGCAATTATGCCATAAATGGGGCATTTTTCTCTATCCTGAAGAAGATTCTAGATTTGCAAATACCATATTTAACAATTAGGCAAAATATAACAAAGTGTTCCTGTTTTCTCCACTATTAACTGCAGGACCTTTTTAGACCATGCTGATATGATTTACAGTAATTATCACAGTAACAACAATAGAACATATTGTAAAATAAGGGGAAAATATGACCTAAACTTTCCTTAGAACTCCTAGAAGTGCTCAAAATGGCACCTTATACTATTCAGATCAGAGTTATCTTCATATAGTTGTTTTCTCCATCCAAAACATTTTTAGTAATTTAATTTTTCGTGTCCATGACTTAGTTCAGTAAGATACTGCTTCAGCAACAAGACTTTCAGGAAATTCAGCACAAATAGTTTATTTTTAAAAAGGAAGTTATTGAAATCATACAATTGAAACTCCAAGAATATGTCTGCTTCAGGTATGTCTTGATCCAGCAGTTCAATGACATAAAGACCTAGACTCCCTTCATCTACTGGTTCCATTCTCCCAGAGTACAAAATGGTTACCAGCAGTTCCAGACCACAGGCTTGCAGGTTCAAATCCAGTAGGCAAAGTCCACATATCTCTTTCCTTAGCTGCTCACATAAGTTTTGTTGCGCCTTATTGGCTCTTACTGAGTGACATACTTATTCCTGAACTTTGGAAGTTCAGGAGAAAAGTGATGCTTTGGTTAGGTCTAAATCTCAAGTCAACCTTTTGAGCTGGGAATAAGTCAATGTCATGCAAAGCACACAAAATAAGAGAAAAAGGAGTGGATCCCAGAGGAAAATCAGTATACCCTTACCAGAAAAAGCTTAATAAATTGTGGTTCATGAAAACAAGTCATTTAGGACAATTTCTTATAGATCTGATATTAATAATCCAAGTACAATTTTATATTGACTGAAGGCTGAGAATTTGTTTTGTGGCATAAAATTATATAAGGGTAAGGAAAGGTGCTGTTGATTAACCTTCCTGGAGAAGAGACTCTGAAATGGAAATGTGCAGGCATGAAGTTCATTAGGAATTGATTTCAGTAACAACATTTGTAAGAGAGTGAAAGAAGAAGTGAGCAGTGGAAAAAGTTGAACTCTGAGAAAGCTGGCCGCAGACAATCCCTTGGAGATCTCTGAAACTAGCCTACTCTTCCAATAGTCTAGTCTTCTACATTGTCCTGAATTGAGGCAAGGGGACCAGGCCCTTACCCTCTTGCTTTGTAATTGGATGTAGGTTACTCCTGAAGAGCAAATGTAAATTTGGGTGAGGCAAAGGCCTCCTGCTGAGGGCATTTTGGGGGACAAACTCAGCTGTGCCCTGTCGGCAGTTAACGCTTCCAGAAGCCAGGGGAATGAGTGCCTTGAAACTAAAGTGAGTGATCTGGGCAGCACTCCAACACATTCATGGGTCTACCCCTTGTTCCACCCATATCCATCAGTAGTAATTAAGTCCACCCCATCCTAGAATACTTCCTCCAGGATTTGGTCATTCTCTTTCCTGGGGACACATACAAGTGAAAGGTTAGTGGGATAAATGACAATCCCACCACCACTGCAGCTCTTCTTGGTGTCTCAACTGATATTCATCATCTCTTTCTTCTGTTGCCAATTCTAGATTTCCCCCACACTCAGTTAGCACTTCTGCCAGTCTAAGCCCCAGGATGTAAGCCCCTGCCTACCACAGCATTTTTATACTATAGTTGCTGCACTTGTCGATTGATGATCACAAGTGGGCGGAGGTGTACCAAGAAACACCTAGTGGATCCTCTGGTGTTCACTGAAGGACAACAGTCCCATCCTCTTCTGATGATGAGGGTCAATTGTCACTGCTACGTGCCTCCTTTACTTGCCTTCTGATTTCTTGGCACAAAGATTCTAAAGTGTTTAAAACCTCAGCCATAAAATTTAATAGGATCCTTGCTGTGTCTCCCGGTGAAAGCACTCTCCCTCTGGGAGTCTTAATCTCTAGACCCATACAGCCCAAAGTTGTGGGGATAAGAAAGACAAATTCTATAACAGAATCATTGAAAGCGATAGGAAACTGGTCAATTCCTTCTACCACTTCTTTGATTCCCAGACTTATGTAGTCTAGAATATTTATTAGGGATACAGCACATTATAATGATTATTGATTAAGGACATATAAAATGTTCTATGCCCTTACTAAACTGCTCATTTATCACTCTGCCACTCTGGCAGGCCAGTATTTTCTGGATGGTGTGGTATAAGATAGAACAGTGGATATCACAGCTATGTGTTCACAGTTACACTTTGTTTGCTGTAAAGTGGATTCTTTTGTATGATGATGCGTTATGTTAAATTCTATATCCATGAACCAAACACTTCTAACTCCTTGGATAGTGGAGCTAGCCTGAGTCCTATGAACAGGAAAACCTATATCATCCCCAAAATCAATTCCACTCCCAGTCTACATGAATCTCTTCTCACTCCAGGGTGAGAGGTGTCCAATATAATCAAATGGCTAGTTAGTCTTGAGGAATGGTGTCATATTAAGGGCTCAGCATTTGTCTATTGCTGGCAGGTTACACCGAAATAGTATCACAGCTGGATTAACATAGGTGAGCTGAAATCCAAGCTGTGGGCTCATGAATAGCCTTTGTCTTTGCCAGCATGGCTATTCCAGCACCAGAATGGCTAATTTGACATCAGCTGTTCAAAGTACGTTGTCTATTTAGTTGCTTAGTGCCACTGCTGCACAGGCTGTTCCTCGTCTATATTCATATATAAAACAAAGGACTTCCAATTTCAGTCAATATAAAGTCTGAGACTGAATCTCTACTCCCACCTGAAACAACCAAAAAAAAAAAAAATAGAACAGAAAAATAGTAAGTAAAAATAGTAAAATAATAAAACAGTAAAATAGCAAAAAATCAGTAAAAATAGTAAGGCTTTTCCACTATTTTCACTATAAACAGAATGGTATTTAAGTGTTAACTGTGATAACTTAAATATTTGTATTTTAAATTCTATATCAACCCCTAAAATAGCAAAGAATTACAGAATCATAAAAAATACAATTAATCCAAATGAAAGCAGAAAAAGAGGAAAATGAAACAAAGAACACACGGGCATATAGAAGATAAACAGCAAAAGAAAAAATCTAAACTTAACCATATCAATAATCACATCAAATGTAAATGATCTAAAGTCTTCATTAAATGGCAGCGATTGTAAATTAGAGGAAAAAAAGAAGATGCAACTATTTGCACCTTACAAGAAATTCACTTTAAATATATAAACAAAAATTGGTTAAAAAGTAAATGGATGAAAAAAGATATGCCTTGCCAACACTAACCAAAAGAAAGTTGATTAGGTATATTAATTTCGGCATCATCATCAAGTAATGTGTTTTGCTAGTTTTTAATGGGATGGAATGAGCTACTACTTTTTTTTTTTTTTTTTTTTTTTTTTGAGACAGAGTTTTGCTCTCGTTGCCCAGACTGGAGCGTAATGGCACAATCTCCACTCACTGCAACCTCTGCCTCCCGGGTTCAAGGGATTCTCCTGTATAAGCCTCTAGAGTAGCTGGGATTACAGGTGTGTGCCACCATGCTCAGCTAATTTTTGTATTTTTAGTAGAGACGGGGTTTTACCAAGTTGGCCAGGCTGGCCTCGAACTCCTGACGTCAGGTGATCCACCCACCTCGGCCTCCCAAAGTGCTGCTGGGATTACAGGCGTGAGCCACCTCACCTAGCCAGAATGAGCTACTTCTATAGGCCCAGAAGTTTCACGGAAATCAGAAGGTTTTTTTTGCTTTGTTTTGTTTTTGAGACGGAGTCTCACTCTGTCACCCAGGCTGGAGTACAATGGCATGATCTCTGCTCACTGCAACCTCTGCCTCCTGGGTTTAAGCAGCCTCCCGAGTAGCTGGGATTACAGGCACCCGCCACCACTCCTGGCTAATTTTTGTATTTTCAGTAGAGATGAGGTTTCACCATGTCGGCCAGTCTGGTCTCGAACTCCTGACCTCAAGTGATCCACCCGCCTCGGCCTCCCAAAGTGCTGGGATTACAGATGTGAGCCACTGTGCACAGCCAGAAATTGGAAGTTTTAAGTTGCAGGTACTTTGACTCAAATGTCCCCAGCCCAAATTCAGCATTCCATGCCTTCTCAGCCGAGATTCTTACCTTGAATGGCAGAATTGCTGGCCTTGGGAACTCAAATTCTCTGTCAGGAAGCCCAGTTCAGGTCCTGATATTCAGCACCCTCTCTTCTCTAGCTTTGAGAAATTAGAATTTATTTATATCTTACTACTGAGGTCCTTTGGCTTTCACAGATAAGTCACTGATCAATCACCCTCAGCCTTTTGTTGTGTTTCTCCACTGTATCAAGGACACTCAGCAAGAGACATTCAGTTCCACAGACCTTATGATTACCATTTCCCCAAAACCTGTTAAATACCAGAGAATATTGAATCTTGTAGTTTATTTCCTTCCACCAGCATCTGATCTTGGTTTACTACCAATAGAAGTTTGAATAACTGGACTGCTGTATTATGCCACAGGCTATTTACATTCCACATATCACCAGTAATGGTGTCCTTATTGTCAGTTGTCTTGCACGTAACTGTCTCCAGGATCTCATTTAAGAGTACAACTGTCATTTAGAATTTGCTGATACCAACTGTCCCAGGTCAGGTTTCCTAGGAAACAGACTCTGAGATTAAGGTTTTCAAGTGGTTTATTAAGAAATACTTTCAAAATAAAATCCAAGAGCAGTGATGGGAAAGATAGAGTACTAGACAAAATGAAAACTTGAACTGTGATGGAGTTGTGACAGAGACCTCGGTTGATACCATGGGGTTCTCTGTAGTTGGAATGTACCAAATAAAAGCAAGAGGGCCAAGCCCTTATGCCCCACATTGGCCTGCCTTTGGATAGGATGTTCCTGAAAAGGAGACATACTCTTGGGCAAGAAGACTTGCCTTAGGTGAAAGTAATTCCTTGGTAGGCACTCAGCTGTGAGCTGTCAATAAAATAGAAAATAATGTAAACATGTGTACTATAAATCTTAATTCAATTTTTAAAATAACAGCTAAGTGAATGAGTGCTTTGATGTTAAATGTAGCAAATGCCAGGGAAAAGGGGAAGACCAGGCAAGAAATTTGGGTAGCACACCATAAATCTACCACAAAAAGCAACATGAAATGAAAGGGGGAAATAACATAGTTAATTTTTTTTTCTCATCTTAGTGTTCCATGAGGTAGATTATAAGAAAAAGTTCCACTATTAACTCATTTACTTGGGGGAAGGGAGACGATAAGGAAAAAACAGTTCAGTGGGAATTTTGGGCACCTTTTCCAAAAGATTCTTAAAAAATAGATCTCCTTCACTTACAGATGTCAAATAGTCACACACATATTATAGATGCACAGTCCTTTTACTTCTTCAGGTTGACAGATGGACACATCAATCTATCAGGGATGGAAAGGAAAAGGCCAAGGGAACAATGAATCTAGCTGTTACTCATTTTCAAAACAAACAAGACGATTTGCCAAGTGCTAATCTGCTTAAATTTTCATCATGAGCCCAACTCTTCTATTTCATTCTCATGGGACCCATCCACATTGGAGAATTTGTCTACTTAATGCAACAATGATCAATCAAAGTCCATTTTTATGTAGACAAAAAAAAAAGTCCAAGTTTTTCCAGAGAATCTCATGTGGGATAAGTATTACTGGACCACAACTGTCTTCTGCCTCCCCTTAATTCAAATGCTCTTATAAAGAAGTTCTCTTTTAGAGTTAATATGAGAAAGACCTATCCAAAAGTGAAGAGTTAATATGAGACAGACCTATCTCAAAGCAAAGAAATGTCCAAACACCGAACGTATCCATTTCATTTTCCTGACTAAAACTAGTTTTACTTCAAATGTATTTCAAACACGACTCATCAAGAACTCACCTTATACATTCTCACAGAGTACCTGACAGTCATAAGAAGCCATCCCCATACGACGATCACAGTTTCCAACTACACCTCCAAAGTAAGTTTTAACAAAGTACATGCTGTGAAACCCACGTCAACGGAGCACCACATTTTGAAAAAGACTAAAAACAGAAACAATATCTGCCTTTATAGTCCAAATAGTTATTGTAGAACTCTGATTCTTGGGTTCCTAACATCAGAGTGGTGAGATAACTAAAACACTCATAGATGAAAGATTATGCACCTTCTTGGCCGATATTTCAAGGCTGTTTTCAGTATAGCAAATGAATGCCTGCATTTGCCGCCTTATTTTACAAGAATTAAAATTGGTGACAAAAATACATTTAACAATTACTTTTAAACATATTTTAATGACAATAAGTATCTGGTTAGATATATACTTTGTGTGCTACAATCTAAAATTTCATTTTGTATTTTAACTGGATACTTTATCAGCTAATCTAAATATTTTGCATTATACAGAAATCTCAAACATTGAGAAACTATGGTTAATTAAATTATCTGATTAGCTAAATATTAAGGCAGAAAATCTTTTAATGCAACAATTTCTGAATACACTCAATAGATACATAGCATAATTTAATTTTTCTTAGTGGCTCAGGATCTTATAAGGCTTCAAGAATACTTTGATCAGCAATAATATTTTACTGTAAATGTAGATGGTCAACATTATGTTGTTTTGTGGATAGAAAGGAGTAGGCTTATATATTTTTTATCTTCTAAAAAGAAGACAGAGAAATGATTTTGAGTATTCCATTAAATCTATGTAATACATATTGATAAAGAACATGTACAAACCCAGCCAATCAAAGGCATTAAAGTTACCAAGAGAAGCACCCATCTGTTATCTAAAATGACAAGAGCTTGTCGCAAATATTCATAATATCATGAACTAGAAGGTAAAGGTAAAATTACTGGCAATAGCATAGTCATGCTGGTTCTATTTTTCCCAGCCACAGAATATTCTGTAGACTGTGGTAATAACTGTAAACAGCTGTTAGATCTTTAAAAAAAAAACAATAACAACAACAAAAATTTGAACTAAAAGGTCTACATTATCTTTCTCTTCCCAGTATTTATGCTTTCCAAAAGTGAAGCCATTTAGTATAAGAAGTTTAAACCACTCACCTCTCTATTCATTTTTAGTCCAGAACTAGCTAGGAAATGTCAGATTCCCTTCATATTTATCCCATATATAGTTCTTAGTTCCTTACCCCATTTATGTTTCCTAGTCCCTTGTCTAGCCATCTGTATTATCTAATAACTGTTTCTATGTCCCTAACAGAGCATTCAGCAAAGATGGCAGGGACTAACGTAGAAAAGTAAGTCATTGGCGTGAATTTCTCAAAAGATAGCTCTGTGTGACATGGGAGTGAGAATATATGCAATTGTTCATGGAAATATTTTTTTAAATTCTAAAATTTGTGGGAACCACAAAAGACCCCAAATAGCCAAAGCAATCTTCAACAAAAAGAACAAAACTGGAGGCATCATTTCAAAATCTACCACAAATCTATAGTAACCAAAATAGCCTGGTATTTGCATACAAACAGACACACAAACCGATGGAATAAAATAGCCCAGAAATAAATCCAAATGTGAAAGGTCAATTGATTTTCAACAAAGATGTCAAGAACACACAATGGGAAAAGAATAGTCTATTCAATAAATGGTACTGGGTAAACTGCATATACACATGAAAAACAATGAAATTAGACTTTCTTCTCACACCATACACAAAAATTGACTCAAAATGATTAAAGAAATAAATGTGAGATCCAAAACTGTAGAACTGCTAGAAGAAAATATAGCAAAAAAAAGCTCCATGGCACTGGTTGAGGCATGATTTTTGAATACGATCTCAAATGCACAGGCAACAAAAGGAAAAACAGACAAACGGTATTATATTGAACTAACAAGCTTCTGCACAGGCAATGAAACAATCAGCAAAGCAAAGCGCTCACATAAAGAGTGGGAGAATACATTTGCAAACCATACATATCATAAGGAGTTAATATCCAAAATATATAAGGACTTCAAACAACCCAATAGTGAGAAAACAATCTGATTTTTTTTAATGAGCAAAAGGCATGAATACAAATTTCTCAAAAGAAGACAAACTAATAGCCAACAGGTATATGAAAAAAAAAAAAAAGTTCAACATCACTAATCGCCAGGGAAAAAGCAAATTAAAACCACATAACATACCACCTCACACCTTTTAGAATGGCTATTATCAAAAAGACAAAAGATTCTGGATATTAGCTCTTTGTCAGATGCATAGACTGCAAAAATTTTCTCGCATTCTGTAGGTTGCCTATTCACTCTGATGAGAGTTTCTTTTGCTGTGCAGAAGCTCTTTAGTTTCATTAGATCCCATTTGTCAAACAAATTTACAAGAAAAAAAAAATCAACAAATAGGCAAAGGATATGAACAGACACTTCTCCAGAGAAGAAATTTATGTAGCCAATAGACATATGAAAAGATGCTCATCATCACTGGTCATTATAGAAATACAAATCAAAATCACAATGAGATACCATCTCACGCCAATTAGAATGGTGATCATTAAAAAGTCAGGAAACAACAGATGCTAGAGAAGTTGTGGAAAAATAGGAAAGCTTTTACACTGTTGGTGGGACTGTAAATTAGTTCAACCATTATGGAAGACAGTGTGGCAACCCCTCAAGGATCTAGAACGAGAAATACCATTTGACCCAGCCATCTCATTACTGGGCATATGCCCAAAGGATTATAAATCATTCTATGATAAAGACACACGCACACATATGTTTACTGTGGCACTATTCACAATAGCAAAGACTTGGAACCAACCCAAATGTCCATCAATGATAGACTGGATTAAGAAAATGTGGCACATATACACCATGGAATACTATGCAGCCATTAAAAAAAGGATGAGTTCATGCCCTTTGTAGGGACATGGATGAGCTGGAAACCATCATTCTCAGCTAACTATCACAAGGACGGAAAACCAAACACTGCATGTTCTCACTCATAAGTGGAAGTTGAACAATGAGAACACATGGACACAGGGAGGGGAACATGGCACACCAGGGCCTGTCGGTGGGTAGGGGACTGGGAGAGGGATAACATTAGGAGAAATACCTAAAGTAGGTGACAGGTTGATGGGTGCAGCAAACCACCATGGCACATGTATACCTATGTAACAAAACTGCACGTTCTGCACAGGTAACCCAGAACTCAAAGTATAATAAAAAATAATAATAAAAAGACAAAAGATAACAAGAGTTGGCAAAAATGTAGAAAAAAGCAAATCCTTGCACATTGTTGATGGGAATGTAAATTAGTATAGCCATTGTAAAAAACAGTACAGAGATTCCCGAAAAAATTACAAATAAAACTACCATATAAATGTGCCATAAATCACACTACTGGGTATACATCCAAAGAATATAAAATCAGAATGTCAAAATTACATCTGCACTGCCATGTTCATTGCAGCACTATTAACAATAGCCAAGATATGAAATCAACCTAAGTGTCCCTCAACGGATGGGTGGATAAAGAAAATGTAGTGTGCATACACAACGGAATACTATACAGCCTTAAAGACAATGAAGAAATTCCTGCCATTTGCAACAGCCTGAATGAACTTAAGAGGACATTACATTCCATTAAATAAGGCAGGACCAAAGAGACAAATACCACATGATCTCATTTACATATGAAATCTAAAACCATGGAACTCACAAAAGCAGAGAGTAAAGTGATGGGTATCGAAAATTGGTGGAGTGGCAGTGTGGGTTGGGGTCAGGCAGAGTTGTCCACAGGACATCAAATTTCAATTAGACAGGAAGAATAAATCAGACGGATCCGTCATACATCATGACAACTCTAGCTAATAATATATTTTATACTTAAAAATTGCTGAGAGAGTACATTTTAAGTATCCTCACTGAAAAAAATAAAAATAAAAATAAAAAAATAAAAGGATAAGTATGTGAGATAATGTATTTAGTAAATAGCTGGATTTAGCCATTCCTCAATGCATGCATATATCAAAAAATCATGTTTTCCCTCATAACTATATGCAATTTAACTTCTGAATTAAATGCACCATTTTTTAAAAATAATTGTCGTGGTAATATATGAATGTTGCTATTAGTAAAATATTAAACATTTTTTTAAAAATATGTGAAGTCTAATAAGTCAGGTTTGGATGTAATGAAGTTAACTCACAGGAATTGACTTGACTGGGTTTCGTAAGTATGAAACCCACAAGAACAACACCCTCTTCCAAAGACCTTTTCCACTAACTCCACCAAACAAAACAAACATAGTCTTTCTCTTTTCCAGAGTCCATTTCTTATGTAGCAGCCAGATTTCTCCCTACACTATTCACAACTCTCCCACCCCAATTTTATTTGATCATTTTATTCTCTGAGCCAGTAATCAGTAAGATTCTAATTACTTTTCATCCTTTTTTGAGGCATGCATTCATCCATTAATCTTCGGTAATGTCACTTAGGAAAGTTCTTTTATATTTCATACATCCTAGAGCTCATTTTGAAATTCTTGGCTATTTGCATACATGATTCTTGAGCTGGTTGCTAAAATGTTGGGAGACACAGTGGACAAGATAGAGAAGTACATATTCATATCTGATCCCACTTTCCCCCACTCTGGCTTAAGCAGAAAGCTTATGAATTGTTCACTGAAACTGATAGATAAAAATTCCTTCAGTAGTATGTGCCCAAAATAATTTCACACACACATACACATACACACACACAAATTGTTTAACAGTTGTAGGTGGTTAATATTTGTATTAGTTTGGCTTAACTGTAAATGTATGAAATAAATATTATATATATATGTGTGTGTGTGTATATATATATCCTTCTCCAAAACAAGATGAAGTACAATAGGCAATTAAAGTATGGTCTTGGTTTGGGGCACTCAACTTTGAATTTTCACACTCTTGTAAATTTGCTGTGCTGAGAATCTGTTTCTTCCTGTTTAACATTCAGGACGAAAGCAATGTACATGTCTATAGGCCTATTTGTCAAGAAATAAAAGTAATAAATGAGAGACACATTTGAATAACAAGAGTGAACTAGACATGAGAAAATAGAACAGGCCTAGGCAGCTTCAATTCTCCATCTTAAAATTACTCACCATTGTTGAGAATAATAGAATATCAAAAGAAGAAATTCAAAACTCAAATTAATTCCTATCCTCCCAGGAGAAGCTGCCTGCCTGATTCTGATCTGTCTTTCATGCGCTGTTCTCACTCAAACTTACAATTTCAAGGGCTAGAGTGTCATTCCAATATGCAAAGAGGCACTGGCATTAATAAGAGTTAAATTTAGAAATCCTTCTACTGTGAGATAGAATATAATATTAAACTTGTGAATTTTAAGGTCATGACAAGGACACACTGACTAGCTAAAGTTTCAAAATTATGTAAATTAGCTCCTTTGGTAATCACAGGCTCTACAAATGTTCTGTCCAAATTAAAAGGGACAAGTTTGTTCATTCTTCCTGCAAATAAGGACCATCAGGATGGGCACGTTATATTCTGGTAACAAACCATCCCAAAATCTCAAAGACACTTTTACAAACAAAGGTCTGTTTCTTTCTCATCCCACATGGCCACGATTTTACTCTTGGTACCAGTTGACAGAGCAGCAACCATCCTAAATATTGCTGATCATTATGACAATGGGAAAAAATAGTCTTAAGAGTGCGTTGCATGAGTAATTAACTATTTTTGTCTAGAAGTGACTCATTTCTCTCACAACTCATTGGCTGAAACAAACCATGTGACCCCACACAATTGTAATGGGACAAGGAAGTACAATCTCTCCAGGTATCCAAAGGAAAATAAGATGACAACCAGAGCAGTAAACACAACAAACAACAACGGGCTTCTTTTCTTTCTAGCTTTCAGTTTGCATCCATCACTGAGAAACACAGGAGGAAATCAGACGGGGGCAGAAGAGTGGAGGCCCCACTCCCTTTAGGATGGTGTTGCTGCTGGCTGGCTGCATGCCCCAGCTAGGGTTCAAAGTCCTGTCAGGCAGCCCACACCACATCCATTTCCTGTTTTCCAGAGTAGTAGTCAAACCCTCTCTAGTTCCTTCCGGTCTAACAATAACTCCCTAATGTTTCTAGTCCCAGGGTACTGAAGTATCCCCTGTGGTTTTCCTAATTGTTGTGGATTGAATTGTGTCCTCTTGGCATTCCTGTGTTGAAGCCCTACCCCCACAGTGTGATGGTATCAGGAAATGGGGCCTTTGGGGGATAATTAGGTTTAGAAAAGGTCTTGAGGGTAGGATCTTCATTAGGGAATTACTGCCCCTAAAAGAAGAAACACCAGATCTCTCTCTCTCTTTCTCTCTCTTCTCTCTTCTTTCTCCTCTCTTCTCTTTCTCTCTCTCTTCTCTCTTCTTTCTCCTCTCTTCTCTTTCTCTCTCTCTCTCTCCCCCTTTTTTTCTCTCTCAACTCTGTCTCTTGACTCTCTCTTTCTGTCATTCTCCCTGTCTCCCCCCATTTCTCTTCTTGCTGTTTGAGAATATAGTAAGAAGGCAGCCATCTGCAAGTCAGAAGGTGGCCCTCATTAAGAATCTAGCCATGCTGGCACCCTGACCTCAGAGTTCCAGCTTCCAGAACTGCGAGAAATAAATTTCTTTTCTTTAAGCCACCCAGTCTTTGGCATTTTCTTATGGCAGCCTGGCATACTAAGACATTGATCCCACCCATACTCTTAGAATAATCCCTTTATTAAACTCTTCTCAAATTACCTAATATGAATATGTCATCTCTTTCCTGCTGAGATCCTTACTAATGCAATACGTATTTTTAATTTTCCGTTGTTTGCACCTATAATTTATCTCAAACTTGTAATTTCCTATATACATGACAGCTTAATTATGACTTAGAAAATTAGAACAAACTTCTGTTTAAAAGGGAGAAATGTTTAAGTAAATGTACCATTTATGTTTTATTCAAGGCATTGTAAAGTGGAAGGCACAATACAGCATAATCATTCAGGGAACAGAACTTGGGGTTAGGCAGACCTGGAGTTTAGTCGCATCTCTGCACATTGTAGCAAAGTTATTTGGCCATGTTACTTAACTTCTCTAATGCTCTTACTCCTTACCTGTCAAATAAGAATTATCATTTGCCTTATAACCAAGTTACAGAGTTGTAATGGCCTAAAACCTGGAACAAAGAAAAGCTATTACTATTACTCACTTACCAAAAATGCTTTTTTGGTATTGCTATTTTTTGTGATATTGCTATTACTGGAAGCTTCTCGAAACCTGAGCATATCTATGAGTGCCAATTCTCACAACCATCACAGTCTATGGGACTTTTACATTAAGGGGAATAGAGAAGCACCCATCACCAAGATCTAAAAGCAACATGAGCTAAGGCCAGGAGGCATCCTGCATTTGCCTACAGAACATTATCTTCCACAGCAAAGCTAATCAAAGCTTTATTATCTTTAATGAAGTTCTCATATTAAATGTAGGACACTTGATATAATTTATCTTAATCAATTTTTAATGCTTAGAGGAAGTTGTTTGACAAATTATTTGTTCTGCCTGCACATTCTCTCTTTATCATTTTTCTTGCCTGCCACTACGTTAAACATAGACATGACCTACAGAGCGGGGTGAAAAAAACTAACAAGCATTAAGCCCCTACTTCAGCAACTAACAGGAGGCTTTTTCACACAAGACATCGCTTAATTTTTCTTTAGCAACACAGATTTTTCCAGAGCTCAGTCAATAAGTATCTCACAGGAAAGTCAAACTGGGCTCTGGAGTCTCCATGTATTAGGAGCCTTTGCAATAGGTAAAAAAAACTTCTCGGCAGGCACACTAAATTGTGAAAGGTCTGAAAACCAACAACTGTGGTCAGGCAGTCAGAAATTTCTGCTTCCTAAATCCCATGCCCAAAAATAATTTCTAATAAATTGCTACTTACAAATGACCTTGACAGTACCTAATCAACCCGTAATTGCAAGATGAAAGTGTTAGGAAAATGAGTTATATAACCTTAATCAACTTCCTTCACCTCTTTAGTTTTAGACTCCTCATTAAAATGGGGGAAATAATAGTACAAAGGGCAAGGGCTGCTGAAAAGAATGAAATAAAATAAGGCATGCAAAGTAGAGCACCTGATACAGAAGAAAATAATAACTGTTAGGTATTTTATTATTGTGATATTTGATGTCCTTTCTAGCTATGAAATATTAGGATCCACTGCCATTTAGAAAATTTGATCCATCTTGCAATAGAAAGAGGTTATTCTTATCATACAACTACTCAGAGTTTAAGGCTTTCCTCTGATCATCTGTATCCCAAAAAGATTTGACAATTTCCAGTTGTCAAGGCCATCCCAGGCAGGTGAAGATGACTAGCTTGTTAAAATTCCGTATCAATAAGCCAAACAGATTTTTCTGATTTCTGGTTCATTGCAGTATGGAATATAATAGAAATAAGATGGTGTCAATTGATTGGATGGAAGGATGCCTAGACAGTTGGTAAAGTATTGTTTCTGGGTATGTCTGGGAGGGTGTTGCCAGAGGAGACTGACATTTGAGTCAGCGGACTGGGAGAGACAGACCTACCCTCATTGTGGATGGGCACCATCCAATTGGCTGCCAGTGAGGCAAGAAAAAAGTATGCAGAAGAAGGTGGAGGAAGCTGACTTGCTGGGTCTCCTGGCTTTCATCTTTCTTCCGTGTACATGGTTTTGTCCATTCCTCCTGCCCTTAGACATCAGACTCCAGGTTCTTTGGCCTTTGGGCTCTTGGATATATACCAGTGGTTTGCGAGAGGCTCTTGGGTCTTCTGCCAACAGACTGAAGGCTGCACTGTTGGCTTCCCTACTTTTGAGGCACTTTGACTCCGACCAAGCCACTACTGGCTTCTTTCTTCCTCAGCTTGCAGATGGCCTATCATGGGGCTTCACCTTGTGATCATGTGAGCCAATTCTCCTTAATAAACTCCCTTTCATATATGTCCTGTTAGTTCTGTCCCTCTGGAGAACCCTAATACATAAGGTGACCTTTACCTTAGGTGGCCTTGAGAGCCCCAGGAGACCAGGTTTTAAATATTAAACCTCAAATATCTACTAATTTCTTTCAAGGGTTCACTTTAACTGTGAATTTATCCTCTTAAAAAAAGAAAAAGGAAAAAGGAAACAAGAAAAGAAGTTCTTATTTATGTTTTAAGGTTTCTTAGTTTTCTGATAGGTATTTCTTTTATAAATCCTTTTACAACTCAAAGTATGCTTTTAAAATGGGGAGGGAGCATTATTCAAATGTCCTTTTCATCATATCAATTCATCTACAAATATCCTACCATACAAGGCAATATTTCTAAAGGGCATCCGTGCCAGAGAGCTGGTCATCACTACTGGGGGAGCTAGTCAAAAGGAAGGTATGTTCATGGAGTCAAACATTTCACAGGCCATTGTTTTTTCCCAGTCAGGGCCCAAAATGTAAGAAACAAAGCAAATGGAACTCTAGCCCTTTGAAATGTTTTTCTGTTTAGTTGATTTCCTTGGAAAGAAGAGAGAGGTCTTACAGCAGAAATAGCCATTTTTACTCAGAAATTGTTGCCATATTAGCTTAAGAGAGTGAAGCGTATCATATAACAGTGCAATTCAACCCAATTTGGCATGCCACTCCAGATACTCCACTTCTATACTGAAGTCCAAAGCTGGGTGAAATTTGAGTTTTCTTTTTTTTGGGGGGGGAGGACAGACTCACTGCACCTCCGACTCCCTGGTTGAAGCGATTCTCCTGCCTCAGCCTACCGAGTAGCTGGGATTACAGGCACGCACCACCATGCCCAGCTAAGTTTTGTATTTTTAGTAGAGATGGGGTTTCACCATGTTGGCCAGGCTGGTCTCAATCTCCTGGCCTCATGATCCACCCGCCTCAGCCTCCCAAAGTGCTGGGATTATAGACATAAGCCACCACACCCGGCCAATTTGAGCTTTCTTATAGGATTGGAATTTTTTTTTTTAAGATTTAATACTGATTATTTTTCCAGAATAAATTTTCATAAAACAATCTCACTATTATGGCATGGGCAGATGCCTCCTCCCTTGTATCCATCCTCATCTGGAGTTGACAATCAGAGAATCCACAAAGTAGTCACTGACTACCTACCAAAGACTATAAAATAAAAGGGCCCATAAAGTGTACTTTAAAACACCTTCAAAAACTCCTGAATACAAATTGTTCTACAAGGTGACTTTCTTGAACTCTTCAAAAGTGAATGTCATGAAAACCAAAAACAGACATACACCAAAAAAATAAAGCAAGCAAGAAAGCAAGAACGTAAGCAAGAAAAAAAGAAAGAAGAAAGATTGAGGCACAGCCATTATAATGGCTAAATTTTTAAAAAAACGTACCTTACCAAGTATGTTGGCAAGAAGGAACTGGAACTCTCTCCACTGCTGGTAAAAATGTAAAATGCTACAACCACTTTGGAAAACAGCTTTGCAGTTTCTTAAAATGTTAAACATATACCTACTATATGATTCAGCCATTCCAATCTAGAAATAGACTCAAGATAAAAAAAAGCAATGTCTATACAAAGACATGCCCACAAATAGTCACAGCAACTTTATTTGGTAAAGCCAAATCACGGAAACAACCCAGATGGGCATCAGCAGGTAAATGGATAAACACATTGTGATATATCCACAAGATGAAATGCTGTGCAGCAACAAAACGATGAACTCTTGACACATGCAAAACATGGAGGAATCTCAAAATAGTTACACTGAGGAAAAGAAGCCAAACACAAAATAGTACATACTGTATGATTCCCTTTACATGAAAATCTACAAAATTCAAATTATCCCTAGTGACAGAAAGATCAGTGGTTGACGGAGGATGAAGGAAGAAAGTAGAGTCAGGGCAACGGAGAAAGTTTACAAAGGGGAACCAAGAAGCTTTGGGGGTGACATATACATTCATTGCCTTGATTGTGACGATAGTTTCACGATGTATCCATGTCTAAACTTCTCAAATTATACACTTAAAAATATGCAGTTTTACGTCAACTATACCTCACTTTAACATGTAAAAAAAGATGGAGGGACTTCTCTAGGTTAAAAGACGTTAAAATTCTCCAAACATGTGAACATTGGACCCTTCTTTTAGAAAAATCACATAAGATAATTGCAGGACAATTGAGGAAACTTACATATGAATTGCATAAGTGATATGGTACTTGGGTTATTTCTTCTAAGATGTAACAACCGTGCTGTGGGGAAGTTTTTTCCTTTTTATTCTGTTATAGCAGCCCAAACTGACTAAGACATCATTCCTATTTTGCAGACAAAAAACTAACACAAAGATTAACTAGCTTGCTCAGAGTTATATAGGATAATTGGAAGAGCAAGTACTTATACCAGGGCAGTGTGAGTCTAGAGCTGGTACTCAAGTCTGAGCTCCCAATGTCTCTGAAGGCCAGGCAAGAAAATAATGAGCAGCTGGCGCCTATGACAAGCTGGTATATTCAATTCATGCTCCTCAGCCAATATCGTCACTTGTTTGGACTATTCAAAAAAAAAAGGCCAGAAATTTGAATTTAAAGGCAAAATTTCTTGGTTGCTTTTGTTTGATTATTTGTTTACATTAGAGAAATTTCATTTTTTAAATATAGTACTGATAAGAAGTAGACATTTTGAAAGAGAAATTCTGCCCATAAGCCACCAATTTTTAATCTATATCAAAACTATTAAAGCCCTTTAGCACTGCTGCATTAAGAAATATATTGAGAATTTCCAAGAAATTCTATCTTTATGGAATCCATGATGCAAGCCAAAAGTTAAAATATCTACCCCTATCCAGGAGCCCCTGTTCAATGATATTTCTGAAACTAGAAACTTCTATCATGCCAAAACACCAGATGGGTAACAGGTTTTGTGGAATGCACAAGCAGTACACATAGAACTTTGAGCATTCTTTCTCTCTCCACCATTTCACCAGGTCGCTATGTCTATAGTACACAGAGGGGACACAGAACACAGACAAGACAATGTTAACAAGGGAATCCTTCTCTAACTTCTGTCCCCAACCAACCTCACCTTGTCAACTTTCAAGAAGAAAAGGCAGATATGACAGAGATAATAGCATCCACTTCCTCTACTCAGTGCCACCAACAGATGCTACAAATGCTGATAGCACCATACTTCATTTAGTTCCCTGTGCAGGATTGGGGGTTTCTGAGAATCTCATTGTTGGCATACTCTTGCTCTGCTGTTTTCTCTTGAGGACCGCTTCCCTTTCTTCACCTCATCATTGGGCTCAGGTCCTCCCTAATGGGTTTTCATTCTAAGCCTAAGGAAAAGGGAAAGGGGGGAGTAAAAGAGCAGAAAAATTCCCCTAGTGTGTGCACGACACATGCAATCCTCTACAAGGTAACATTTCTGTGCCGGCAACCCCAGAGGCAGGTGCAACAAGTTAGTGCCAAGGAGAAATCAAGGTCATAATAATAGCACTATTTAAGCACTTATTATATACTAGGTGTTGGATAAGATACTCTCTAAACATCATCCCTAGAGCTCTAAGGAAAACTCTTAGGGCCATCTCAAAGATGGAGAAACTGAGACTCAGAATAAGTTTACCTGTCTCAGTCTAGGGTTCACCTTTTATAAATGCCATACCAGGGACTCCAATCCAGACCTCATGAGCTTTTTCCATCATAACACTCTGCCTCTAGGAGCAAAGATTTATGATGAAGAAAGAATGGGGTTAGAAAAATAACTAAAACAAATTCCAAAACAGAAAAGCACACCTCCCTATTGTAATCTTCAGCCACCAGCTCTCCAAGACTACAGCTTTGTTTCTCACCATCTCACCATCAGAATTACGTTGGGGAGCTCACTTAAAATACCAATTCCTGGGTCCTACTCTAGACTTAATGAATCCACATCTCTAGGGTGGGGAACCAGGGATGTGCATTTCTAATTGCAACGCCACAGTGGATTTTAATCAACTGACCACTGAATTTGATGATTCAGAAAAGGAGGAAGGTAGAGTTTAACAATCTCTACCAGCTATTCAAAGATAAAAAAGAAACTTTAAAGTAATAACCTATGAAGGAGATTTTGCTGCCAGACACACAATTTTTAATTTTTTTCAGGCAAACAATTATTACCCACAAACATCTCAAGGAAATCTAGTCCATTTATTTTACTTGTTTTGACATCTGCAGATAATGACAAGCTACAGGGAAAAGTGGGTTTCAGGACTGCAGCAATTAGTTAATTTGTGACTGATTATTAAAAAATAATATATGTAGCTCTGTGTTTCTCCAGAGGTGAGAGTTACAACTTATGTTTGTTTCCGTTGCCACTGCCACTGCTGATGTTATTGTTTTTAAAGAATTGCAGCCTCCATATGTTTGTGAATATTAATAGTTTGAGGTTTTTCAGGTTGCCATAGCCACCTCAGTTCCCTTCTGCCAGCAGGACATGGCGCACTGGCAGTCAGAATTGTGAAGGAATCCACGTATGTAAATGTAAGCTGGGAAGAAGCTCAAGCTGGAAACAGCCTCTTTCCTTCCCACAATTCCCAGTTTTAATCGCTAGTGACCAAAATGCACATGCTTCCAGCCCACTAGCCATCTCAAACCCAGCAGAGTTATCCTCATACATCTATCCTCCATACCCCTGGTAACCAATCCTTCACAGTGCTTTTTTGAACCTTTATACACACATTCTGACTCAGTCCTTATGGCAATACTTCCTCTACCTTCTCTCCTACACTGAAACATGGCTCTTCCCTGATTGTGATGATACTGAACTCCTAAGTGTATGCAGATCCTGGTGATCATTTTCTTTTGTAACCCATCCCTCACCCCACCATCCCATTATCTCAAAAACTACAGGTAGGTGGGCACCAGCCTCAATGTTTGCGATTCCTCCACCGTTTGACCATTCCCATTCAGGGACTCCTCCTTTTATTAACCTCCTCCATCTAATTTTGCCATGCCTCCCTGATCTCAATCTTTGTCTTCTAAACTCTGTGGGACTCCCAAGCTTTCCTATGGGTCCCATCTCCTATCACCCCCTTAAGGAACTACACAGAGATGAGATGCCAGCCTCAGCTACTTTACCTCCTCTACTCTAAAGCTGTTGATTCAGCTGCATCTCTTGTTCATTTAAGTTCTAACTACAGGCCAGATCAAATGCTTCCACCATAGTGATAAGTTTTCTACATTTTTAAGGTGACTGACATTGTCTCTGGATCAACAAAGCATGTGAAGCTGTAGAATACAGTGCTTCGGAATGTGGTCGTTGGATTGAACTGTGCAGGTAAAGTCCTGGCTTTGTGCCACTTTGTGCCACTGTGGTTCAGGACAAGTGATCTAACCTTAAGACTTCAGTTTCCTCTCCCCTAAAATGATAACAGTAATAACATCTATTTCACAGAATCATCACGAAGATGGAAGAGATAACTTCTGGGTATAATTCAGACTAGTTGAAGGAAAGAGAAAACATAACTCAGACTAGCATAAGCAACAAAAGTGTATTACTGGCCCCCTAATCTCAAAGTCCAGAGAAAAGAGAGTCTTCAGGCTGGGTTTGATTTCAGTGCCTAAGCCACAGATTCAAGAACTGGTTTCTTTTTTTCTCCCTCTGTTCAGCCTTCTGTGGAGTCAGCAGGCTTGCTTTCCCCTCACAGGCACAAGGAGCTTCTTTATCCAAAGCAAAGGAATGAACAAAATGATCACTTCAAAAAGTTCTCCCAAAATAGTGAGAGAGCTTTTCCAGTCATTCTCAGAAAACCTCTCATGGCCTGTAGTCCAGATGTGAATGGCTCTTCCCATTCACATGAGAAATGTCTCTTCCCATTCACATTCACAAAGTCCCACTCTTGAACCATTGCCTGGGGCAAGGGAATTCCTTGCACTGATTGGCTGAGACCTGCTCACCCTAGCACAGAGAAAGGGATTACAAATCTTGGAAAGCATCTTTCCATCTATAAGCTGCACAGTAGGTATAAGGTAAGAAAAAAGAGGCAGTTGGATGTTGGGAGGAGAGGATGACATAATATTCACAATGGATGGTCAAGTCCTTCACTAATGATGGGAAATTAGTAAACACCCTGCTAAAATCAGCAGTGATTACTACATCATTTTTACCTTTGATGACTACTTCTCATTCTTCTTTATATTATCATTTACTGTCAAACACCGCATGTTCTCACTCATAAGTGGTAGCTGAACAATGAGAACACATGGACACAGGAAGGGGAACATCACACACCAAAACCTGTCATGGGGTGGGAGAGCTAGGGGAGGGATAGCATTAGGAGAAATACCTAATGTAGATGACGGGTTGATGGGTGCAGCAAACCACCATGGCATGTATATACTTCTGTAACAAATCTGCACATTCTGCACATATATTCCAGAACTTAAAGTATAATTTTAAAAAAGTTAAAAAAAAGATTGCTCTCCATACCCTGTGCAATGATTACTGATCTTTTCACCACTAACATACACTAACATGAACTTTTTACCACTAACGTACACACCCCAAATTCTGTACCTAGCAGTGTCCATACAAGAAACCTACCTTCGATACATGCTTGTTGGATAAATGAACAGACTGTAAAAGTGATCCTATCCAAAGTCAAAGTCTCTTTCTGGCAAGAATTACAGGTCACTCTCGATTATTTTATGCTCTTCAGTAGAGAAAAATGTAATACATTTTAAAAAGTCTTTTTTATACAAAATAATATTACTAACGCATCACCGATTACACAGGCACAGAGAGCAAGTATGTCTTTGGTATTTTCTGTCTGTTCAGTAAATGCTTATCCTTTACTACAATTACATGCAATTGCTTCTTTTATAGCTTTCTTTCACTATTATTTCGGAGGTACATGATTCCATTTGACCAGACTAGATGCACTACGAAGAATAACATGAGACATGTAATTTGTTTTGGTCAGTGTACCCTCATAATAGAAGCTAAAAGATCTTCAAATGAATAAATTCTAAGACCCCATAATTTTCAAAACCACAAATTATCAGAAAATCTCCAATATTATACAGTGTAAAATGATAAAATATTTACATAGGAAAAGACTTCCCTGTTAAGATTAATCTTTGAAATGTCTCATTTTCCACAAAAAAAAATATTTAATCATCTTATACCAATATAAAGACATATATTCCTTATTCTGCCCAATTTTTTAAATAAATGACATTACTTCTAAACAATTTTATTTTAATGCTTTTGAAAAGTAGATGATATTAGCAATTCTGCAATAATTTAACTAGCAAAGGCATTGCTGTAATTGTTAGATAGATGTGGTAAAGGGCTCTATATGGGAGTTATTTCTTTTTTTTAATTCCTGGTATTTCTTTTAAAGCCTGCATGATTCTAGACTCTTTAAAAATATAATATTAAACTTGGAAATGTCTTTGAGAGAAGAAAAGTGCGTGTGGGAGACTACAAAACAGACTGGCCGTCTCAGAGTAAAATGAGAGAAAATGTAGACGCTCTGTCTTTTAACGGAAAGCTGTAGCAGTGCAGAACCTTTGCTTCTTGTCTGTAGAGACCATGCAGTGAATTTTAAGAGTAGAAGCTGACGAAATAGTAAAACAAGAAACGTTTAGAGAATATAAACTAGTCAGACCATCTGAACTTCATGAAAAAAGCAATACATTTTAAAAGCATAATAATAGCACATGTGCCCAATCTAGGTAACACTACATATAGAAAGCTATATTATACATTATACATCTAATAATCCATATGCATGACCAGTCACATTTTTATTTCACATGTCTCCTAAAATTGCCACTTGGGTTTATCTCTGGCCACAAGCTTTTCACTATCCAATACAAACCAAAGTCTCAGAAAATAATGAAACAAGATGAAGGAGAGCTCATGCAGTGGACAATAGTATATCCCCACAGAATTTGATGCCTGATCCAACTCAGTGAAGTAGATATTGTTACCTGAGGCCAAGATGTTAAGTAATTTTGTTCTATGCTTCTGAGTATTGGGAATCGGGTCCCAAAGACACTGACGGCATTGTAACGTGAGATCTAACCAATAAATCTCTTTCCCAAAGCAAAATCCAGCAGAGAATGTGGGCACCATTGATCTCACACAGCCAACTAAATAGCCAAAAAGTTGAGCAATGTAAGTCATTCTATTACCTCTGCTGAATTTGGGTGATGAGTCACTCGGGTGAAGCTTTTGATATTTCCTCAGTGATCAGACTGCTTGATGGTACAGCCAAAATTCATTTAAATCCATATTCCCTGCAGCCTCCACTCTGGCTTCTTTAGTGACCCTAAGTACAAAAACAGAGACGCAATCAGTACAATGGAAGGGCCTTCTTGATGATTATAAAACTACTTATTTCCAGGAGATACACATGTAAATAGGCTTACAAAGAGATGCTCAATCTCACTCATTATTCAAGAATAATAAATTAAGGCAAAAATTAAATGCTATTTTTACCTTAAAATTTAAACAATATGAGAATTTGAGAAAAAATGTCTCACATATGGGAGGATATATTGATGCACTCTTGTTGTTGAATCTAAATTTTAAACATGCATACATTTTGAAACAGTAATTCCCATTTTTATAAATTTAACCCTAGATAAGCGTTCAGAGATGCATACAGATGATATTACAGTGTTGAATAAGGAAGTAGCTAAATTAATTATAGTAAATCCATGCAGTGGAATGTCATGAGGATCTAGAAAGAATGAGGTAAATCTATATATACTGATATGGAAATTATGTATATTCAATCAATCTTGAGAGAACAACTGGGGTGGGAACATTTAAAATATACCTCTGCTGTGATTGAAAACTACAAGAATAATGAAACTTTAAGCATAATAATGTTGAAAAAACACACAGTGAATTGTGGGGATTCTGACAGTCAGTGAGATTTACAACTCCTTTTCTCTCTCCCAAATCACAGAAACGACAACAAAAAAACTACCTTCGGTCAGTGGTCTCCAAAACAGATGTCGCTCTCACACACCAGCAATAAAGAAATTTTGAGCAAGCAGTCACCAAGTCACATACATCACACCATTTTACTAATATTACCAAATATAAAAATAGAAATTAAAACAGATGACATTTAAAATACATAGAAAATCAAATTTCTAGTATTTTTTTCCCACATCCAATGGGTTCCTGTTCCAAATGACTCAAGAAGTAACTATCGTGCAGTCTCTTACACAATTATAAAAGTTACACCCCTAGAATATTACAACTTAATCTACTCAACCAGCAAAAACTTTTGAGACAACTTTTACTGCTAAAATGCCTCCTTAGAGAGCGTAGCGACACAAAATTAATTTGAGGAAATTTATTATTATTCTTTCAATTCGGAGGGGTTGGATACTATTGTGAGTGCTCTCTGGATGCTAAGCATTGTCAAGAGCCTTAAAACAGTTGACTTTTAATTTTTCCAACCACTCTGGATAGTTGACCTTATTCCCATCTTACAGTTACAGAAACAGGATGAAAGCAGCCCAGCATTAACTAGTTAGAAACTGGTAAGATATCATATCGGAATCTTACTTTGACTGATTCCAAATCCAAACACTTAAACAGTCTATTTACTGCTTAGAAAAGGAAAACATTAGGTGTAAAAAAAATGTGTAATGCGGTTACAGAATCTGAAATTATGAAATATTATGTAGTCAAAAAGATAAGCAGTTTGAGAGCTGGGTCTTCTCTCATTGCATATCTGTGAGCTTTATCACTTAAAGAAAGATTTTTCTGTAGCTAACAATAAAATAGGACCCCACCTGTATTTATCACCAGGCACACTATACCTTAAGAACTTTGGTAGGAAAGGTTTGCAAGTTTGTCCAACCTGCAGCCTATGGGCTGCATGTGACCCAGGACAGCTTTGAATGCAACCCAATACAAATTGGTAAACTTTCTTAAAACATTATAAGATTGTTTGTGATTGTTAATGTTAGCGTATTTTATGTGTGGCCAAAGACAATTCTTCTTCCAATGTGGCCCAGGGAAGCAAAAGATTGGACATCCTTGGTTTAGGAAAAACATTTTCCACAAATTTAAAGTTGTCTCTTTATAACTTTCTATTACTTTATTTAAAGTGAAAATAAAACCTACATAGATTTTTTTAAAATTAAATCTGTGCGTATGATTTCTGTGAGAATTCTTTTTTAAATAATTTACTCTGTAGCACTGGTTCTCAATGGGGGAAGATTTTGGCTTCCAAGGACATTTGGCAATGTCTTGAGACAGTTTTGGCTGTCACCACCAGGGGTAGGGATGCTTCTGACATCTAGTGGGTAGAGGCCAGGGATGTTGCTAAACGCTCTGCAGTGCACAGGATGGTCCTCTACAACAAATAATTATCCATCCCCAAATGCCAATAAACATCCTTCCCCAATAGTGCCAGGGTGAGAAACCTCACTCTAAGGAAATAATCAATGATATTGTCAAAAATAACTATCCAGATGTGTTCATCATAGCACTATTTGTGATTGTTTAATAATGAGATGTTAAACACAGCACATTTATTCATTAGAACACTGTAGCCATTTAAAATTACGTTGGCCGGGCACAGTGGCTCATGCCTGTAATCCCAGCACTTTGTGAGGCCTAGCTGAGCAGATCACAAGGTCAAGAGATCGAGACTATCCTGGCCAACATGGTGAAACCCTGTCTCTACTAAAACTACCAAAAATTAGCTGGGCATGGTGGCACGTGCCTGTAGTCCCAGCTACTCAGGAGGCTGAGACAGGAGAATCACTTGAACACAGAAGGCAGAGGTTGCAGTGAGCCAAGGTAGTGCCACTGCAATCCTGCCTGGGTGACAAAGCGAGACATCACCTCAAAAAAAATAAAATAAAATGATGTTGCAGAAGAATATTTAACAACATGAAGAAATGTACATGAATTTACATGTCCTAAATTAGTATGTTTGGTATGGTTCTAGTATTATAAAAGTATATATATACTTACATACAGCATGGAAAATATTTTGAAAGAATATTGACCAAAATATTAATAATGTCTGTTGCTGACAGGAGATCCTATAAAATAATATCCATGACCAATGTCATTAAAAATATTGACACACTTATCCTGAGGAGGAAAAGCACAGTGGATCTAAGCTATCATCTCAAAATCAAAGTCTTCTCAACATATAACATTTTGTAACCTCTCTTTTCAGAACATGTCAGTGGAAGAGTTTTATTTCCTGACATCAAGTTCCTTCATGACAGAAGAGGGGAGCAGCAGGTGTTTCTCACCAGGTGCCTTCGTGATGGAAGCAGATAGAGTTCACTGGAATATTTTTGTTCAGAGCCAAAATAGCACCTACTATTCTCATGCCTTGTCTTTAAAAGGCTTCATTGTTACACTATGATTCAAAAGTAAAATTACTCTCTTGCACCCACTCCAAGAACAGTATGATCATGACACTCTGCAAACTTAATAAATGTTTGAAACATCATGAACATCACATATCCCCATATCAGAATGTTGTATGAGTAGGAGGCATTACGATATCATCTGCTGTGCATCCTCTTAACTTTCTATTGCAATTCAGAAATATTATTGGTGTCCCTCCAGAAACACATCCTTATATTGTAGTGACCAATAGCCTCATTGTGAATAAGACAAAAAATAAAATAAAATGAAGTCTTCACAAATACTACAATGTTTATATAAACCAAAACAAAACAAAACAAAAACCTGATATGAGAAAGTTTGCTCACCAATATACTTGAACTTCTTATCTGCACCAGTCAGAGAAAGGAAACAGGAAGAGTTGAAGGATAAAAGGAGAGAGGAAAAGAGGACTATCTATTATTTACAAAGGAGCAAAGATTATATAAAATAAAATGTCCTTGCTTATATTCATCTAAAAGAGGTCCAAATAGCTTACAGTTACCCATGGTACAAAGACCATTTCTTCTATTCTGAAATATTAAATAAGAACAATAATTTCTTAGCGGCTCCAGAAAAGAGAAAGTACTTTTGTTATAGTTGTTCATCCATTACATTACATATTATGTAAAATCATTGAAATCACATTAACTCTCTGACTCAAGATCATAAAATAATCACATGTACATGCCTTTATTTCCTTCCTAAAATCTGAGGGGAATACCAAAACACACATATTTTTTTAAACACTATCAAACTCTGGAAAATAGAAAATCATTTCATCAGTGAGCCAAACTTTGAAGAAATTTCTGAAAAGCAGAGAGCAAATAGAATAAGATGGACAGAAGAGTCCAAGTAAGAGAGACAATCGAAGAGAAACAAAAGAGAGGGGCACTACAGCGCCACTTTTCCCAGTGGTGATACAACAAAACTCCAAGGTTAGAGTCAACAAGAACTGGAAGGAGCAGCAGGATACGAAGCAGCCCTCAGGGTAATTAACGAGTGGGCCAGTTTCCAGCCAACATCTGTGTGTACAGACAGGCTGATTGTAACATGCATCCCAGATAGAACACAGTGAAAAACAGTTCTCTAAACCTAGGCTGTCCAATATGGTAACACACGAGTGGCTAGTGGCTTCCATATTGGACAGAACAGCCACAGAACATTTCTATTATAGCAGAAAATTTGATTACATGGCACTACTCTAAACAAAGTGGGAGATCTGACGATAGTAGCAAGCGTAGAGAAGGACACACAGGAGAGGAATTGAAAAAGGAATTTTTCTGTCCTAATCATAGGGCCTAGAAATGAAGCAGAAATGAGCTAAGTGCAGACATACAGAGGGGAAAAGGCAGCTCTGTGCAAAACTGAAATGAATTTTTTTTCCCTCTTCAAGTAAAAGGCAGCAAGAATTACAGTAGTTAAGAGGATGGCCTCTGGAGCCTGAATGACTAGTGGTATTCATATTTATAGTTATACAGCCTTAACACATTAAATGCATAAGGTAGAACAAGTGAATTAAAGCCCTTGGTACATGTCTTCTTATCTGTTATATCAAATAATAGTCTCTACCTCACAGAATTGTGGGAGTATTAGTTAATTTATATGAAACACCCAACAAGTGTTTGCTATTGCGATTGTTATATTGTTACCACAATAAATTATTCTATACTCAGAGCAAAGCCATCCTTAATTTGACAGAAGTAGAGCGAATGAGATTGGTACCCACCCTCCATGCATCCTAAGAAGATAACCTATCCCCTGTACACATTATTTACAAAGAGTTAGCTGGCAGTTAGTCCTCCCAATCCTGTGACAGTCCTGTTTCTTAAACAAGCAAACAAAACTGTGGAGGACTCACGTGCCATCTAGTCTTTTAATCAACTTTGTCTTTTATGTATAAATTTGAAAAAAAAACAAACTCCAGACATCTGAGGACAACAAGAACAGGAAAGAGAAAGATAAAAATAAACATTAAAACTGACTTTAGAGGAAATAGGCATTATATACGCAACATAAGATAATTAAAAGAAAACAGACTTTGACACTTAAGATATTTTATAAGTAAAACAACAAAGCACTATCTTAAAAGGTAATCAATATTGTACTGGAAATTGAAGACATGATTGCAAAAAAAAAAAAAAGAAAAAAATACAGAATGTCAAGAGAAGAAAAGTAGTAGAATATTTATATCTTGTTTTCAGAAAGATATAAGTATTAATCACTTTTAAAGTTTTAGAAAACTAGGTTAAAATGTATTCATTAAAATTTAAGAGGAACTAC
Source organism: Chlorocebus sabaeus (assembly GCF_047675955.1). Lineage (NCBI taxonomy): Eukaryota > Metazoa > Chordata > Mammalia > Primates > Cercopithecidae > Chlorocebus > Chlorocebus sabaeus. The sequence continues at coordinate 19,163,380 of NC_132926.1, read as the reverse complement.
TAAAATTAATGTGATCTAAAACAATAAAATAACAATAAGGAAAAAATTTACTTAGTAAAATATAAGAAGAAAAGGAAATATAGGTAAACAGAAACATTAAGTATGAAGGAAGTAATAACCCTATATGTGTCAGGAATCACTATATATGTAACCAAATTATATTCTTCCAATAAGAAAATATATATATAATTAAGTTTTATATAGCTATATGCTATATAAAAGAAAAAGAAGGTTGACTACAAGGTATGCACAAAGGTATACCTATAAGTGCAAACAAAATGAAAGCAAGTATGGTAAAACAAATATTAGATATAGAATTCAAGGCAGAAGGCATTAAATGAACTAGAGCAAGCTGTTTCATTTTGGTAGAAATTATATTACACCCAAAAAGCAAACAAATAGGAAAAAGAAAATTTATGTTCCTAATAACACAAAGTAAAGATATATAAATGAATAAACACTAAAAATATAAGCACTCATAAATATTATAATAATGTTGAGATTTCATATACTTAATTTAAAATGACATATCAAGTAATCAAATATTGCAAAAGGTCATAAAATACTTCAGTAACAAAAAGTTTCTTATATCTAAGAAATAGAGCATATATAATCTTTTCGAATGCCCTTAAAACATTTACAAAAATTAATCATATTTTTGAACCCTTACTGAAGCCATAATTTGCAAGACGTAGAGATCATTTTGCCATTGCCTCATAATATAACAGAAATTAATAATTTTTTAATATTTGGTAAAGGAAAAATAAATTTTCCATAAAAGAAGTGGATCTCCCATACAGAATTTCAAATAACTTATGTAGACACTGCCCCATCAAGGAGCTTAACTCCCCACCCTTTAAGTGTAGGCTGCACTTAGTGACTTGCTTACAAAGAACAAGAGTATGGAGAGGAAGAAAAGGTAAATTTACACTGGAGATCCTGACAAGTGCTACCTCAGTCAGATCTTAATATGATACAAGAAGAATGGCACTTCATCTCTGTGATCTTCTTTCCTTCCTGAATGTTAATCATGGAAAAAAAAATACTTCAAACCCAAAATAAGGGATATGCTACAAACAACGACAACAAAAAAAACCTGACTGACCTCAAAGCTATTAAAGTTATTAAAAATTAGGAGACTGAGAAACTCTCACAAACCAGACGAAGCCAAAGAGGCATGTAAAGTGATATCTTGGATGGGATCCTGGAACAGACAAAGGACATTATTTTTTCAAAACTATCAAAATTCAAATAAAGTGTAGAAATCTGTTAACAGTAATGTACTGATGTTGGTTCCTTAGTTGTAACAAATGTACCACAGTCATATAAAATGTTAACAATAGGAAAAACTGGGAGAGGTGTATATGAGAACTCTCTGTACTATCTTTGCAATATTTCTGTAAATCTAAAAGTATTTTGAAATAAAAAGTTTATTTAAATAAAATTAATTTTAAAACACAGCAATATCAGTTCAAGAAAGACAGACCTATCTGATTTCATTCATATGAAATTCTAGCAAATGCAAAGCTATAGAACTAAAAAATCAGAATAATACTTGCTTCTGGAAGTGTAATGAATTGAGTGGGACAAGGCATGAGGAAACGTTATGGGATCATGATAACATTCCATATCTTGATTTGGATTTGGATTACACAGCAATATGCATTTGTCAAAATTCAGTGAAGACACACTTAAGAGTTGGGCATTTCATTGCATATAATTTGATTTGGATTTGGATTACACAGCAATATGCATTTGTCAAAATTCAGTGAAGACACACTTAAGAGTTGGGCATTTCATTGCATATAATTTTTAAATTGTGGCCAGGCACGGTGGCTCATGCCAATAATCCCAGCACTTTGGGAGGCTGAAGTGGGCAGATCACTTGAGGTCAGGAGTTCAAGACCAACTTGGTCAACATGGCAAAACCCCATCTCTACTAAAAGTACAAAAATTAGCTGGGCATGGTAGCATACACCTGTAATCCCAGGTACTAGGTAGGCTAAGGCAGGAGAATTGCTGGAACCCAGCGGGCGGAGGTTGCAGTGAGTCAAAATTGTGCCACTGCACTCCAGCCTGGGCCACAGAGCGAGACTCTATCTCAAAATATAAATAAATAAATAAACATGTAAATGAATATTGAACTGTAGTTAATGATATGCATGATGAAATATGTAGAGAGAAATATACTGAAATCTGAAATTTACTTTGAAATTTATCCAAAAAAGAATATGATGGCTTAATGCATAGATAGAGCAATGGGTAGGCGAATAGCTGTGTGGTAAGGAAGTAGAATAAAATGTTAATGGTAGAATTTAGGTGATGGGAATATGTGCGTTTATTCGCAAATATTTCCAAATCATGTGTGTTCATAATAAAATATTATAAAAACAGAAATTAAGGAAAATTTAGAATTAAACTATGCTAACCATCAAAAACTATGCTGGTAAAGTAAAGGAAAAAGATCATTAAAAGTTCAAGGAATTAAGAGAGCAGATGTTGAAGGATAGTAACTGGATTTGCCAAGCATGATAATAGGCATTGAAGTCATAAGAAAGACAATGCAATAAGGTAGGAACATTATGGGGAAAAGAGATTATGCATTTCCAGAAGGAGCAGGGGTTTTTATAAGAAAGACAGGGTTCTGGTCTAGAAGAGGTAATACAGAATGAGTACACAAATCCTACTATCTACTTGAGGTGCATTGAGCAGGAGGCAAGAGGAAAATACAGTCTTTTTTTAAGAGCATTGAACCCACAGAATACACAGGTTTCGATCACAATAAGAAAAGAACATGATGCAAAGAAGAGAGGAGACACACGACACTTTGCTGATCAACAGCGCAGGTCCAGAGGATACAGGAAGCTTTGGATTCTAACAACGAGGTGTTGGCAATGTACAGACTGCTGTACAGATGACAAAAATGGGGGTGATAATGAAAATCCAGGAAGATTTTGCCTTACTAGAGATTACTGAAGTAAATACAGATGTGTGGCATCGTGAAATTAATCCTCAGTCTCGTAGAAGAAAGAAAGTGATCAGATACAGTATTGTGGACTGAAATGCTCAGGGAAAAAATTCAAACGTCACTCCTCTCTTAGACAGCATCTAAGGATACAGCTAAAAAGAAGGTGAAGAGGCCGGGCACGGTGGCTCATGCCTGTAATCCCAGCATTTTGGGAGACCGAAGTGGGTGGATCATGAGGTCAGGAGTTCAAGACCAGCCTGGTAAATATGGTGAAACCCCGTCTCTACTAAAAATACAAAAATGAGCTGGACGTGGTGGCAGGCGCCTGTAGTCCCAGCTACTCAGGAGGCTGAGGCAGGAGAATGGCTAGAACTCCCGGAGGTGGAGGTTGCAGTGAGCCAAGATCAAGCCACTGCACTCCAGCCTGGGCGACAGTGAGACTCCCTCTCAAAAAGAAAAAAAAAAAAAAAAGAAGCTGAAGAAGGGAGAATGGCATGCATTTTTTAAAATCAGAAAATAATAGAAAACTAATCAAATTTCAAAAATGTAGACTAATAAAATGGAAGCCTAGTTCTTTGTAAAAATTAACAGACTGACTTACTTCTGGAACCCATTATCAAAAAATGAAAAAAGAAAACATCGAATAACCATTATTAATCATGAAAAAGAAAACGTAACTGGAAATTCAAAGTATTTCTGGTTTTCATTTTTGAAAAATGTCAAATACGTACAAAGATAGAAAGAATAGAACAATAAAATTTAATGTACCCATTAACCAGCTTCAGTAATTACTATGGCTTATTTTGTTCACTGCTATCTGCCATCCACTCCCTGCAGCCTGTATAATTTTGAAGTATATGTCAGACATCAAACTATTTCAGCTGTAAATATTCCATGTGTATCACTAAAAGGTAGTATCTCTTTTTAAAAACAACACTATATCATCATCACAGATTCAGTGTTCATATTTAAGTTTTCATATTTTTTAGTTCTTATAATTTTCTTGGTTTGTTTAAACCAGAATCCAAATAAGATCCATACATGACAATTGGTTGATATTCTTCTAGGTCTCTTCTAATGTATAGCTTTCCCTTCTCTCTGTAGCTCTTGCTTTTCCCCTATAAATTTTGTTCTTGTTGTTGTTGTTGTTGTTGTTGAAGAAATGGTGTCTTTTATCCTGTGGTTTGCTTACAGTTTGGATTTTGTTGATTATATCCTGCAGTGCTGTTTAACATATTCTTATATATTCTTCATTTGCTGAATATGGGCAGTTACATCTAGATGCTTCATAAGATTCAAATTCCATTATTTGATAAGACAACTTCATAGATGACATTGTGAACTTCCATCAAGAGCTGACCATTTCTGTTTCTGTGATGTAGCAGCCATTGATAATCATTGCCTAGCCAATTAATTCACTGGGGTGAAAAAATAACATTTTATTTATATTACCAGAAAAATTATCAGAAAACAATCTGTACGGCCTCATGCCAATAAATCAAAAACTCTAAATAAAATAAAAACTTCTCTTGGAACATGTTTTATGAATATTGAATCTGTAATCTGTAAAAAACTTTTAACAAACTACTTACCATACAAAGAATTAAAAAGATAATTATGAAACACTCATGTTTTAGGGACACATTTTCCCAAACCTTCAAGGAACAGATAATTCCTTTGTCATAAATTGTTTCAGACCATAGAAAAAGATGAAAAACTTCACAGTTCATTTTATGAAGCAAACTAATTTTGATATGAAACTCAATAAGAGTATAATAAAAAGGAAATTATAAATCAGTTTCATTTGTGAGGGTTAAAAAAATCATTAACAAAATGAATCCAGCAATATATTAAAATAATTTAACATAATAACCAACTGGAGTAGAACTAGAATTGCAGACATGGCTTAACATTAGAAAACAATTTCAGTAAAACAAAAACAGATGGCTATCCTCCCTCATTTCAATTATTTGACATTGTTCTGGAGGTTCCAATTAGCACAAATAAATATGTAAAGTTGTTTAGTATTTGAAGATGATATGATTGTATGTAAGAAAAAATCCAAGATTCCAAATGAAAAACTTGTTACCAAAAAAAGCAAATACAACTAAGTAGGCTAGATATAAAATTAATATACAAAAATTGATGGCTTTAATATCGAAAAACAATAACTACTTCTAATGAATAATGGAATAAAGTACCAAAAAATCAATAGCAATAAAAAGTAAATCTCCAAGAATAAATATTGTAAGTAAATAATTAAACAAGATCTAAATAACAGATTTAAATACTCGTGAGGGATCTAAAATGATAAATAAATCAAAGTATAACATATTCCTAGATAGGAAGACTCAACATTAATAGAAATGTTATTTCTCCTTAACCTATAAATGTAAGGAAATCTTAACTACAAGATTTATATGACATAATAAACACACAACTGTACTAGGAAAAAAAAAATCTGTGTTAAAAAAAAAATCGGAGTATAACAGGGACGAGCCCAAAGAGGAATTAAACATTACAAAGCCAAAATAACTAAAACAGTGTGGCAACAGCACAGGAAGAGATAATCAAGAAAGTGCAAGAATGAACCCAAAGGCACACAGAAATTTATATTACAGGCACCTCAAAGCAGCAAGGAAAAGGTGACTGATGCAATAAGGAGGGCTGGGACAACTAGATAGCCATTTGGAAAACTGCTTCTGTCTTACACCTAGATAAATTCCAAAAAGATTAAAGATTTTCTGAAATATAAAAGTGTTTGAAAAAGCCATTTGCAAATCCTTTCAAAATTTCAAACTGGGAAAGATGTGTTTATACAATTGGTTGATATTCTTCTAGGTCTCTTCTAATGTATAGGCTTCCCTTCTCTCTTTAGCTCTTGCTTTTCCCCTATAAATTTTGTTGTTGTTGTTGTTGTTGTTGTTGCTGCTGCTGTTGTTGAAGAAATGGTGCCTTTTATCCTGTGGCTTGCTTACAGTCTGAATTTTGTTGATTATATCCATGCATATCCAGCATGACAGTACCTCTTCTCCAGCACCTTTGCCAAAACAATGTGTGAATTATTTTCACTAGGCTCATAGGTCAAAACTAATATTTCAACATTGTTTAAATTCATGCTATTTATTTTCAATTAAGACTCTGCTTTCATTTTGGAAAAAAAAAGACTATTTTCCATATTTTATGTTGTGAGTGTACACAAAGTTTTGATTACAGTAGCAATACTCCCCAAAATGGAGTTAGACTAAGCTGGGTCCAGAACCCAGTCCTATTGCTTCTTCAATACGTGTCTTTGCAGAAATTAATGTCATTGACCTCAGGCATCTTTATCTACAAAAGAGTACCAGTAATATCTACTTCACAGGGTTTTTGTTGGAAAGAAAATGAGATCGCAATTGTGAAGTTGTGGGCACACAGAGTAGGGACTTCATGTGTGTTAATGTTTTTTACCTCTTTTCTTCCCTTGCCCTCATACCTGGAGCATGGACAGTTCCATTCTTTCAAAGAGCAAGCTGATCTAGATAGCTAAGAGAACCTACTCATTTTACAAATGGTGAAACTGAGGCCCTGCAGAGACATTTCTAGAGAAACATCCCACACAGACATGGACAATGACAGTTTCCTCTCATCCCCCAGAAGTAGCCAAAACCACAAGTCAGTGCAAAAACCTCAAACTCCAAACCTCAACAGGGTTTTTGGTTGATTTCCCATGTCCTGCGAAATCCCATATAGCCACAAGATATCCAAGGTAATAATCCAAGAGTTAGAAAACAGCCACTTGTTTTCTTTTTTTCTTTTTTTTCTAGAATGTGTCCTTTTGAGAACTGCAGAACTAACTGCTTAAGCAAGTTTGGAAGAGTTAATGCTGAGAATGTCTCTTGGACACAGCACAAGGGCTCCACCTTCAGCTTTAGAGTGAAGAGGAATTTCTCAAAAATTCCAATGTCAGAGTCCTAAGAAAGCAGACCTGAAACATAATCACTTCTCATAAAATTTAAACTACACGACCTTTCACTTTTTAATATTTCAGTCCTGAATATTTATCTACTGCCCACAGGTGAAATGAAGAGTCTTACGATGTGCAATATTGATATTATAGTGACAAGATTTTAAAATGTATTACAGTTTCTTTAAATTCTTCGGAACGTACATTTTCACATCATTTTCTTTATAGTTGCAGCAAAGCCTGATCAGCTCTTTCAATCCAATTCTCCTATGGTTTCACTCAATTGGATTTAAGTTCTTCTAATAAAGAAAAAGGTGAATTCTTGTCCAGTAGATTTATTTATAAATTACCAGTGGGTTTTGAATATTCCAGTAAATACATGGCAGTTTTTGGAAGAGCATTTTTATATTGACAAAAGGAAGCAAAATTCAGTTCTATTCAAGGATGCTGACTGGACCTTGAACATTAAAATCTACCAGTGGGCAGTGGTAAGGAATACAGCATCTAAACACAAACTTCCAAGAGATTCCCATAATTTCACAGAAAGAAACTCACAAATCTAAGTTGAATTCTATATAATTACATTACAGAGTGGAAGATAACCTTTTTTTCAGCTACATATTTTACAGTAATATATTTTTTAAAAGGTGCCAATTTCTGTACAAATTGTGGCATGTAGGAGGGAAATTAGTCATTTTTCTACATTAAAATTAGTAGATATGGATTATAAGCAAATGTAAATACAGACAGACACAGATTGAATCTTTCAAATTCTGATCATAAGTGTAAACTTGTTGCTAATTTTCACCATCTTTTTTCCTGTATCATGCTCTCAGACTTCTATGTCTTAGTGAAAAGTCATAGATATTCAGGGTTATAGAACTGTGTCCCTATGTAACAAACCTGCACGTCATGCACATGTACCCTAGAACTTAAAGTATAATAATAATAAATAAATAAATAAATAAATAAATAAATAAATAAATAAAAGAAGCAAAAAAAAAAGAAAAAAAAAGAACTGTGTCCCAGTAAAGAAAACTAGAATATTAAACTTACGTCTTAAACCTCAGAAAGTTTCTACATGCCTTCTAATGGTTTCTTGAATTCTTACCTTTTTTTCCCATTGGATTGCTTACAAAACTGGAGTCAGAGGTTGCCACAGAGAAATGTGATTTTTTTGTGTCCCAAAGACACTGAAATGAGATTACCACCTCACCAAAGCAAGGATTGAAACCAAGTCCAAACTTCTGTTTTTTTCAACACTCAGTTTCCAAAGTCCTTGCCCATCTAAAGTTTCTTTTATAACGGTGGGGAGTTAAAATGTGTAGTGTAATTTCTATGCACTTAGCACCATGATAAGTATTCTTAAAATGTATTCTAATCTTCATAATGACCCAGTGACAGTTGTTTTAAGATTCCTCATTTTATCATTAAGTAACCAAAGCATAAAGAAATTAAATAAGCCCAAAGTTGTGTTGGTGCACCAGCAGGCCCAAACTCTCACTCCCTATCCTCTCTACATATCTCAGCCACGACAACCCTCACATTAACCCTGTATGTAGGTGATTATCAAAACAAATACTTTTTGAGGTCAGGTGTGGTGGCTCAGCACTCGGGGAGTGCTGTAATCTCAGCACTTAGGGAGGCCAAGGAGGGCGGATCACCCGAGATCAGGAGTTCCAGACCAGTCTGGCCAACATGGTGAAACCCCATCTTTACTAAAAATACAAAAATTAGCCAGGCATGGTGGCATGTGCCTGTAATCCCGACTACTAGGGAGGCTGAGGCAGGAGAATCACTTGAACGCAGGAGGTGGAGGTTGCAGTGAGCCGAGATCGTGCCGCTGCACTCCAGCCTGAGTGACAGAGCAAGACTCAAAAAAAGAAGAAGAAAAAAAGAAAATACTTTTTGAGCGATTTCTATTTGATAGACATTATGCCTTATGAAAATGAAGCACAGAAATGTTAAGTGAGCTGCCTAAGATACCAGAGCAACTTCACAAAAGTTGGAACTAGAAGTCATCTGCTGAATCTTGACCCTGAAGAACAAGCAGAAAGATTCAAAGTGAACGGGCTCTGGACTCAGACATGTCTGCATTCAAATCCCAGCTCCACCACAACCAGCTATGTAATCTAGGTCGAGTTACCCAACATTACTATTCCTCAATTTTCTCTTCAGTTAGTTGAAAAGAATAACAGCATGCCAAATTTTTATGAGGATTACAGCTACCATATAAAAAGAATCTGGTACAAAGTATGGATGCACACAAGTTCTTTATCATTTCAGAAGAACTAGGATCTCTTAGGCATTTTCCTCATGGTGAACAATTATTATAGGCATCTTAACTTTATTGACCTTGACTTTTCCACTTGCCCAAACATAACAAATTTACTACCCTAAAAGAATTAGCTTTGACCATGCCTGTCCCCAAGTATCTAATGAAAATATTGGTGTAGGTACAAAATAAGTGCCCTTATTCTTTCCTCTCTTCCACCTCCTCTCTCTCACTCTGTCTCTCTCTCTCACACACACACACACATACACACACACACAGTGTCTCAGTGCAAGTAGAACCATCAGTAAGATTAAAATGTTTTACTCGATGGAAACAAGAGAAAAAATACAAACTCTAAAGAAAGCTGCTGAATTGCTATCTTTCTAAGGATAGAAGAATACGTCATAATGACAAATTGTTAGGCTAATTATTTTGATTTTTAAAAATTGAAAAATCATGATGTTAATGCCTTTTAAAGCATTCTCCTCTCTAACTTCATGCTTAATGTGAAATACATACACATCATACATCTTATTAGTAAGATATTCATTACTGAACTAATATAAAGGAAAGGTTATTAACCTCCTGAAATACCTTATCAAGACCATTCTTTAGGAGAAAAGTCCTAAACTATGTAAACAATTCAATTTTTCCCTACATCACGGCTCATCCAATTAATGCAGGATCCTTCTTCTCAGCCACTTTGCAAGCCAGGAACCCCCTAGACAGCAACACCCCATCTGGGCCTCACTTGGCCACACTCGCATGCCCTAGCTCACCTGTGTTATAGCTTGTACCCATGTTCAGCAGTTCCTGAGCTCTTGTACCATGCCCAAGAAGAATGAGGATACACGGGACATTGAAGGGAGAAGAGGGAAGAGAAGAATTTTATTGAGTAATGAAAATGGCTTTCAGCAGAGAGGGAATGCAGGGGTGTGGGGACATGGTTCCCCTGTGTGGCTGGGTCTGGGGCCCTTTATGGACTCAGAATCTGGAGTGTATGCTGATTGGTCTGTGAGTATGCAAAAAAGGTTAAAGCAAAGACACCATCCAAAGGTGAGCAAAACAGTGTAGAAAACCATTCAGGAAAAGGTAGGTATATGTAAAATAGATGAAGGGTGGGGACCAATTAGAGGAAAGCATACCAAACAGGAAGACAAGTTCTCAATCTGGTCTGAGGAACTAACTTGTAGCTTGGCTTTCAGGCTTTAAACTCTTTGGCTTGGAGGTGGGGTTTCACTAGAATCCTACTCCTATTTGCCTATGCATTTGGCTGCCTCCTGCTGCTCTCACAATTTTAGAGCTTTGTTGAAGAAAAAGTCAAACTCTGCTGAATCTTGATATGTAAAATATATGAAGAGATTTATTCTGAGCCAAATGTGAAGACTGTAACCCATGACACAGCTATTACCAAGAAAGGGGTCCTGACCCAGACTCCAAGAGAGGGTTCTTGGATCTTGCACAAGAAAGAATTCAGGGTGAGTCCACAGAGTAAAGTGAAAGCAAGTTTACTAAGAAAGTAAAGAAATAAAAGAATGGCTACTCCATAGGCAGAGCAGCCCGAGGGCAGCTGGTTGCCCATTTTTATGGTTATTTCTTGATTATATGCTAAACAAGGGGTGGATTATTCATAAGTTTTCCAGGAAAGAAATGGGCAGTTCCCACAACTAAGGGTTCTTCCCCTTTTTAGACCATATAGGGTAACTTCTTGACATTGCTGTGGCATTTGTAAACTGTCATGGCACTGGTAGGAATGTAGGAGTGAGGACGACCTTGAGGTCACTCTTGTTGCCATCTTCGTTTTGGTGGGTTTTAGCCAGCTTCTTTACTACAGTCTGCTTTATCAGCAAGGTCTTTATGACCTGTATCTTGTGCTGACCTCCTACCTCATCCTGTAACTAAGAATGCCTTAACCTCCTGGGAATGCAACCCAGTAGGTCTCAGCCTTATTTTACCCAGGCTCTATTCAAGATGGACTTGCTCTGGTTCAAACACCTCTGACACAGCCTCAGGAGGTTCTGAGAACATGTGCCCAAGGTGGTTAGGTCACAGCTTGAATTTATACATTTTAGAGAGACTTAAGACATAAGACATTAATACATGTAAAGTATACATTGGTTCTGCCCCATAAGGAGGGACAGCTTGCAGTGGGGTCTCACAGAACATAGGTAGACTCAAAGATTTTCAGATTGGCAACTGTTTGAAAGAGGTAAGTTATTATCTAAAGACCTAGAATCAATAGAGAGGAGTGTTTGGGTTAAGATAAGAGATTGTGGAGACCAAGGTTCTTATTATGTAGATAAAGTCTCATAGGTGGCCACCCCTAGAGGCAATAGATGGCTAATGTTTCCTAGTCAGATCTTTAAAAGGTGCTAGACTCTTAGCTAATCTCTTCAGGATCAGCAAAAGACCTGGAAAGGTAACGGGATTATCTAAGGAATGTAAATTTCTCGTACAAGAAATAGCTCTGCAGGGTCCTTTCAAAATATGTCAAATAAATGTATTTCGGGGTAAAATACTTTGATTTCTTTCAGGGTCTGCAATCTGTCATGTGATGCTATCCTAGAGTCAGGTTGGAATTTGGTATCTTATTGTTAATGTCTATTAGTCTTAAGGTCTCTGTTTTAATGTTAATGCTAGTTAGCTGTGCCTGAATTCTAATGGGAAAAGAGCGTACTGAGGCACGTTCAGCCCCCCTTCCCATCACGGCCTGAACTAGTTTTTCAAGTATCTTTGGAATCCCTGTGGCCCAGAGAAGTGATCCATTCAGTCTGCTGGGGGGCTTAGTATTTTATTTTTGGTTTACAGCTTGAAGAGTCCACTGAGATTATTTAGCCACTGTAGAAACTTCTGGAATATCTGCCTAGTTTTTCCTCTTCTTTTCTGAGAATTAACTTCCCTTAAATACTGGAGGAGACTTCTTAGCCATGTTTGTAATTCATTACCACTCTTTATTTCGTCACAGGTATGGATTCCTGGATCAACACGATAAATCAGGTTAGTCTTGAACTTCAAACATGCTATTTGGCCTCAGGGGTTAAACTAGAGGCTAGATAAGCCATATTTAATAATATTCATTACAAAGCAGGGGAAGGGAGTATGGGAGAAAAAGAAAATAGATTTAAATGAAGTTTAGCCAAAAACTGTCTCCTTACATATTTTAAGTTTGGCTTAAGGTTTTTCTGTACATCATGAACTATAACAAGTAAAGGTGTAAACAGATCGTAGCCTACACTCGTGCTAATCACCAAGTTTTGGTCAATCAAATGTAGCCAACTGTTTGAATAGTGTTCAAATAAGGCAAAAGCCAACCTGTAACCAATCCCACCATTTCTGAACCTCACTTCCATTTTCTGTGTGTAAATCATTCATTGCTCAATTAAACTCCTTTAAATTTAATTCAACTGAAGTTTTTCTTTTATGAAGACAAACAGAAAAAAATAAGAAGAGAAAGTACATGGAATGAGAAAGAGATCAGAAGAGAGAAAAAAAAAGAAAATGTCTTCCTTGCATTCTGACAATTTTCTACTCTCAAGTATTAGTAATTCATGAGACTCAATCACTTTCTGCCCCTGGTTTACATGTGATGCTCTTAATTATTTTGTAATCCACTTTAGTCACTCTTAAGTTAAAGTTTTTGTTTATGGCAACTGTGAAATTCAATAATTCAAACTTAAAATTAATTCAAACTTAAAACTGTTGGAATTTTAAATTATTCTGAGCCTTGAAAGGAATGTGGCTATGCAACTTGAGTGACACAGAATGCAGCTGCAACTTCTGCCTTTTTTCCTCTAAATAATTAAGACCAAACAGCATCACAGATAAGAACCCTCAGATTACTAACCCTCCTCATGGTGGAGTAATAAAATAACCTTCCTTGGAATGTACCAGTCTGTGACCAATTAAGTTGCAGTGGTGTATGCACTAGTCTTGTATGGAAAATGTTGTAATTCTGCTAACATCTCTATACAAATGAAACCTTAACTCTCCACTTAGGAACACTGACCCCATTCTCTTGGAGTCTATTTCCAGGTGTCTAGCCTCAAGTTTAGCACTCCAGTAAACTCTATACTTAATCATATTTTCTAAATCTCATTATTTAAGGTTAGCACAACCAAATGTTCCCTCACTAAAATATTAGATCAATGCCTTCTTCTATTTTATAAAACAGAGAATGAGACCCAGAAGGGTGAAATTCCTGCTCTGCTCATTTTCACCTACATAATTAGCAGAACTAAATTCAGTTCTTTTATTTAAACTGAAGTTCTCTTCCTACTATGCTAATTTCCACTGAATGTTCTAAAATACTTAAATGGAAATACAAGAAACCCAAATATCATACCTCACAAAAACCTAAGATCCATTAATTGTACAACATACCAAACATTGCAAATTAAACTATGATATGTTGCTAAGATGCAAATGATAGTAAGAGATATTCATATTTCAGATATATTAAAATATGAAATCAAAGGCTCACTTCAGAATCAGGGGAAAATGGTAACATAATGGATGAACTGAATTTGGGACAGGGCAGGTTGAAATGTATTAATTGTAGTACCAGTTGGGGAGGAAATGGTCGTAAGTTTTTCAAATAGGAAAATGAATACTATGATTCTTCCTGTTTTAAAATCCATTGCATATGTGTTGCCAATAGTGGAGAATCTGGGTCAAGTTCAGAGTGCTTAAAAGAGGAATGGAAAGGACACTTTCAAATCCTCTTCTTGATTGATGTCAAAGTCCTAACACTAAAGGAATGTGAGAAAAGAGATGGAAAATATATAAAGCCCATTTCTAGTCCTCATGCATCATTATTTAATCAATGCTATTTATTGAGTCCCCAGTCAGTGTTAGGCACCGTTTCAATACAGAGTCTATAGCAGAGAACAAAAGAAGCAAAGTGCTTCATAGAGCTGACATTGTAGTGGAGAAAACAGATGAAAAACAACAAAAGGAAATTAAAATGTCATAGAAAAACGTCACGTAGTATACAAGTTCAAGAAAAAGCATAGTAAAGAGTAACTCCCTCATGAAACACACAATACAAAAATGAGTCTCACATACATGAAATAATTTTTCAAATCCTTTGAGACGGTAGGTGACTAAGTGTCCAGGTAAGTTGTTTGGACATTTAGTATACTAGAATTCAGAGAGGTCCTCTCAAGGCTCTTTTGCCTTGACCTCAGATCTAACAACCCTGTCAGTTGTTGCTTTGCATTTGTTACTTAATTCAAAGACCTGGACCTTGATACAAAACGGCTACTCTCTGCTAAGGTGGTCAATCCAGCAAGTAGGAATCAGTTGCATGTAAACCCTTCCCTTGATTTCCAGAGTATGTGGGACCACTCACTCTAACCCTTGTTGCTCTATAACCAAACCTTCAAATATACCCCAAGGCAAGCTTGGAGGCATGAATTTGTGATCCCTGTCTCACAGTCAGTGTCCCCCTGGCCTCCCTCATGTCACACTATGCCTTCCCTCACCAGTAAATACTAACTCTTTCTAGATGGTTGTCCAGAAGGTTTTCTTCATTACCGTTTAGAATAGTACCATGAAATTTCCAGGAGAGTCACCTGAAGCTCAGTCCTATCTCTGCCATCATGCCATCCGCCCGAGGTTTAGCAGGGATTATTTAATTATGAATTGTAGAGAAAAAAAAATCTGAATTTCTCAGAGAGCTTGAAGTCCTTTCGAGGAATATTTATAAATATTTTTTTCATTTAAAAAAATTTATACAAATATTTATTAGTCTTCCAAACCTTCAAGCAATAAAGACAAGGAAAAGCATCCCTGTTCCCATAACAGCCCAATCTCCAATCTCCTTAGAGGATTATTTTCAGAAGGAAAATTAAAACTATAAAAAAATCAAATGAAAATTTGAGAACTGAAAAATACACTATTTTAAATCAGCAAAATTTAGTGGATGGGCTTAATAGCAGAATGGAGATGAAAGAAGAAAAAGACAGGGAAACTGAAAATGCAGCAATAGAAATGTATGTGTCTTGCTATATAGTGATTCTGTGCATTATTTATTAACAAATAAATAAACATAAAGGGAATTTTCTATAGGTATAATGTTCTGTAACCCACTTGCTACTCAGACATAAACTGTAGATACTATCTTTTTCTCTGAGTAGATAAAGGTGTCATGTTCTTTTTAATGGCTATATATGAGTTTATTGTATGGAACTATGGTAGTATGTTAAACTATCACCATATTGATCAGTTTCTTTCCAATTTTCATATAATGATGCAATAATTAACATATATACACTAACTTGATGCATTGGTGTGTTTCCATAGAATATATTCCTGAAATTTGAACTTTTAGGTCAAAAGAAATGCACACATTTTATATTTATCAAGATCTCCATATTAACTATGAAAAAAACTGTACTAATTTGCATACTACTATCTAAGTGGAGACTGCCTATTTTCCCATAATGCACCCAAACTGGTTACCATTTTCATGTTTGAATATCTGGTCATTGAATAATGATTACATCATTATAATATTTACTGAAAAATTACGGTATTTCTCACAATACTTATTCCTTTTAAAATTAAAAAATGCACTAATTTGCTCAGCAGCAATAGAAAAAAATTAATTTAAAAAAATTTTTCAACTTCATATTTACCCCTACATGTAGCTTATGTTAATGGTAGAAGGTTAAGAAAATAAACACTTAAGGAAAAATGGAATATCAGGGTACATGTGGTGCCAGCCAAATGGAGAACTTGATACAGGTTATTTGTCTACTGTTACAACTAAAAACTGAACAGGTTGCAAAATGCACTATTTGAGATTCTGAAAAGTAAATAATAGCAAATGATTTGAGGACTAAAGTCAAAATTTAAATGTTGGCAAGCAAAGTAAGACTCCAGTCACTAGGAAATTCATAATGACAGTGAAAGTTAAAAGTCTGAGAGAAATACATCTTTCTGGCCAAAGGTATAAGGAAAACAAACTACTGGAAGCTAGAGTATGAAAGAAATCCCAAAGGGAAAAGAACTGGAGAACGGGATTCTGTATATGAAGTGACGTAAGTCCTGGGCTTACTACCTCCAAGCTGTGCATGTACAGAACAGACTCAAAGAAATCAACAAAGGCTTTAAGAAGTGAATTGCCATAAAAACCACTGTTCCAGTTAAAGACAAACCCCTAAGATGCACATGTGCCAAGCAGATTCAAAAAGCATAAAACAGGCCTGAAAAACTGAAATGACATTGGAACCACCACCCTACGAAGGAGACTCAGAACTTGTGCTCTGAACCTACCTAGCCAATTGCCTGCTTAAACAATAAAGAAATAAATAACATTCTGCAGAGGATTTAACAGGACCTAGAATCTATCAACATGATATTAAAAATATTCTGGATACAAACCAAAAGCATTCAATATACAAAGAACCAAAATTGTCTAACCAATATCTAAGAAAATAGATACTCAGCAGATACCAAGCCTGAGATAACCCAGATGTTGGGATTATCAAAGACCTTAAAGTAGCTATTATAAGAATTATCCATTAGATAAAGATAAACACATTGAAATGAATGGATATATAAAAGTTTTCAGAAGCAAAATTGAAACTATAAAAAAGAATCGAGTGGAAATTTGAGAAATGAAAAATCAGAAAAATTTACTGGATGGACAAAATAGCATAATGGAGATGAACGAGAAAGAGCCAGTGAAATTGAAGATGCAGCAATCGAAATTATTCAATTTAAAGAAGAGAGAGGGAAAGACTGCAAAAACTAAAAAAGCCTCCAACCTGTGAAACCATATCTAAGGATCTAACATGTTATTGGAGTGGAAGAAAGGAGAAATAAATTGGTGTAGAAACATATTGAGGAAGAGCATCAGGATAAATAGCTAATGCATGTGGAGCTTACTACCTAAGTGATGGGTGCAGCAAACCACCATGGCACACATTTACCTATGTAACAAACCTGCATGTCCTGCACATGTATCCCGGAACTCAAAATTAAATTAAAAACAACAAAAAGGAAAAAAATGTTATCAAGAATCCTGTCATTCAGAGATAATCAATTTTAATATTTGATATAGACATTTCAAGGCTTTTTTTCATATACTTAAGTGCACATGCGCGTGCACACACACACTCATATATGCTGGGATACTAGAATATCTGCCCCTGGTAAATTGCTTTTGTTTTTTTTTTTTTAATAATATATTGCGAATGCTTTTCTATGTCAATAAATGTGCATCTTGTACAATAATTTTAATGGCTGGTCAATAGCTCATTATATAATGTAGCCATAGTATTTTATTTTATTTATTTATTTATTTGAGAAGGAGTCTTGCTGTGTTGCCCAGGCTGGAGTGCAGTGGCACGATCTCAGCTCACTGAAATCTCCACTCCCGGGTTCAAGCGATTCTCCTGCCTCAGCATCCTGATAGCCATAATATTTTAAATTCAATAACCTACCTTTGCTTAGCTTCCTTCCCTTTTTTTAGCCATTATAAAATTCTGCACTGTCTTATTCCTAAATTATTTCATATTTCACATGATTATTATTATTTTCTTCATTCATATTCCTACAAATAAAATTGCTGTGTGACACAGTTTGGACATCTGTCCCCTCCAAATCTCCTGTTAAAATGTAATGCCCCATGTTGGAGGTGGGAGATGGGAGATGATGGATCACAGGGCAGATCTCTCACAGATGGTTTCGCACCATTCTTGCAGTAATGAGCAAGATCTTACTCTGAGTTCAAGAGAGATCTGGTTGTTTAAAAGAGTGTGGCACCTCTGCCTGCTTTCTCTTGCTCCCACTCTCCCCATGTGATACGCCAGCTCCCCCTTCACCTTCCACAGTAACTGAAAACTTCCTGAGACCTCACCAGAAGCAAGGCAGATGCCAGCACCATGCTTCCTATAATGCTTGCAGAACCATGAGTGAATTACATCTCTTGTCTTTATAACTTACCCAGTCTCAGGTCAAAGACTTACTCTGTGTAAGAGAGTGTTCATTTAACCAGTATTTACCCAACAAATATTTATTTAGCATTTAATATAAATTAGGTACTGCTAATATGTGGAAATACTACTTTCTCTGAACCTTTGCCAAATCTAAGCTTAATCAGCAACAGTTGGTCAATCCTGAATGACAAAACTAAAAAATATGCATACATTGGGTTTCTATGAAACAGTGAAAGTTGATCTTAGTGGTACAGTGATGGTGCAAGATCAAGTCTCCAAAAATTTCTTTAAGAAAGAAAGGAGTCGCCGGGCGCGGTGGCTCAAGCCTGTAATCCCAGCACTTTGGGAGGCCGAGACGGGTGGATCACGAGGTCAGGAGATCGAGACCATCCTGGCTAACACGGTGAAACCCCGTCTTTACTAAAAAATACAAAAAACTAGCCGGGCAAGGTGGCGGGCGCCTGTAGTCCCAGCTAGTCGGGAGGCTGAGGCAGGAGAATGGCGTGAACCCGGGAGGTGGAGCTTGCAGTGAGCTGAGATCAGGCCACTGCACTCCAGCCTGGGCGACAGAGCGAGACTCCGTCTCAAAAAAAAAAAAAAAAAAAAAAAAGAAAGAAAGAAAGGAGTCATTAAATATTAAGAACACAGAAAACATGTTGATTTTTTTCTTTTGTATTGTTTTTCTTTACTTAAATAATGGAAATGTCTTTTAGAAGCTACAAAATTGGCTCATATCAGAGCTACCCATTTTCTCTCAATCAGCACAAAGGTGATCCATATACATTGACAGTCCCAATGGACCGATCAGTGCTACAATCGTCTCTATATAATTGGTTATAATTATGGAATCATTTCTACCAAATAACCACTTTTACAAATTTTAAGATTGCTTTCTGAATGTTCTATTAAAGGTTATTAACGATATACTATGATTGCCTGAATGCTGATTCCCAAGAAGTTAGTCTATTATTCTATACCCTTTTAAGAACTAATCTTTGTGAAAATAAACTGGGCATGGCAGAAAAGCATGGAATACATTGTTAGTGTAAGATATTCTTATTCCCTAATTGGAAAAGTAATCCTCAACTATTTTGGGATCACTCCCTCCTGTGTGACCTTATTTTTTCATGAATATACTACTAGTATAGTATGTTAAACAATTGTAGAATTATACTCTTTGAAGTCCGGCTTCCGTGGTATACACTGAACCCTTTGAGGGCATGAAATTGAGTCGTATTCATTTTATTTTTCTGTTAGTTAACTCAGAAAAATGTTAGATAGAGGTATGCTGTTTTTGTTTTGGTTTTAACATATTTTGGCATTCTTCTTCACTGTGAATGCAGAAGATATCCCACTTAAAAACAAAGCAAATTAAAACAATGTGTGGTTGTTGCCAGATAAAATACAGGACACCCAGTTAAATTTGAATTTCAGAAAACAATTTTTTTTAGTATAGGTATGTCCCAAATATCACATGTTTATCTGAAATTCAAATTTAACAGGGCATTTATATTTTTATTTGCTAAATCTGGCAACCCAAAAATGAATGTACTAGAAATAACTGGAGATTTCCTAGAATATCCCTGAAACCAGAACAAAAGTTTCTCCCTGGCCTAGGAAGTAAGATACCCCAAAATCTTCATAAAATGGAATGTGGGACTTCTGAGCTAAGAGCTCACTAGAGAGATGTAAAGTGGGGCTAGAGAGCCACTTTATCAGAAATGCTGTACGATGCATTGCTTAAAATATTAGACAATATCACTTCTAAGTCTTGACCTTTTCGTGCATTTTACTTTTGCTTTAATTTCGGGATTCCTTTTTGCTATCAGAGTTAGAAAATCTTGAACTTTTTATTGATTTTTCTCCACCAGTGAACTTGGAACCATGCATTTGTCTTTCAGGAGTCAGGTTCCCTCCACTGCTCTGGAACACCACCCTACTGGGTATTCCCAGAAAAGCACCCTTGCGAGAAAGACCCAGTGTGGTCACAATATTTACATCAATGCCCAACAGCCAGACTCCATTTCAGAAGCTATTTTATGAGCACAGATTTATTCACCACCAGATGATTCTTACTCAGTTACTTTTCCCAAACTCTCAGCTGCTGCCAAGGTTAATGCAGGCTCTGACTCTGCTTGTTGATTCATATTAATTAAGCCAATCCATGATCTTGTATCATACAGTGTCTGTTTTTAATATAACCTATTTGATGACGCTGTATTAATTGAGGAGAAATGCGCACTGGCATTCTGGCCTGCACTCTTCCTAATTATCTTACAGCCCTCATTCAGCAGCATTGAAATTAGACTGTGGTTATCATAGTTAATGGAAGCCCATAGCTCCTAGCTAAGTGATCTCCATCAGTCACCTGATCTTTTCTTGCTCTCAGCTGCATAAACATGATTGTGCTATCTATGCAGTCCCTGATGAATGCATAATTTGAGCGAGAGTATGAATGTTTTAACGAAATCTCCTGCTTTGATCCTTAGGGCAACAAGATGGCACTCCATTCTGGTACCTTTCTCTAAGTGGAAGGATAACAAGATTGGAATAACAAGCCTACGAAAAGAAAAGTTACACAATAACAGGGGCTAGGAAAGGTGAAGCTGGCTCTGCGAATATGCAGGAAACTTGAAACATGACCTTGCAATTGTGCGTTAAAGATCAGATGGGGCCGGGCGCGGTGGCTCACGCCTGTAATCCCAGCACTTTGGGAGGCCGAGGCGGGCAGATCACGAGGTCAGGAGATCGAGACCATCCTGGCTAACACGGGGAAACCCCATCTCTGCTAAACAAAATACAAAAAATTAGCCGGGCGAGGTGGCAGGCGCCTGTAGTCCCAGCTACTCGGGAGGCTGAGGCAGGAGAATGGCGTGAACCTGGGAGGCGCAGCTTGCAGTGAGCTGAGATCACACCACTGCACTCCAGCCTGGGCGACAGAGTGAGACTCCGTCTCAAAAAAAATTTAAAAAAATAAAAATCAGATGATAGAACAGAAGGCAAATAAGGGCATCAAAATCCTCCTGTGTTTCCTCATGCTGCTCTTGAGCGCTACAAAGTCAATTCCACATTGTCCACCTTTCTCTTAAAAGCTTGATGGAAGGCTGGCGTGGTGCCTCATGCCTGTAATCCCAGCACTTTGGGGAGGCTGAGGCGGGTGGTTAGTTGAGCTCAGGAGTTAAGAGACCAGCCTAGGCAACATGGTTAAACCCTGTCTCTACAAAAAATACAAAAATTAGCTGGGTGTGGTGGCCCACGCCTGTAGTTCCAGCTACTCGGGAGGCTGAGGTGGGAGGATCACTTGAAACTGGGAGGTTGAGGTTGAATGAGCCGAGATCATGCCACTGCACTCCAGTCTGGGTGACAGTGTAAGATCCTGTCTCAAAAATAACATAAAATTAATAATAATAATAATAAATAAAATTATAATTTAAAATACTTGGTGGAGTTCCTAGTCAAAACTACTAATTCCTGCTCTACGTTTCCATTCACTATATTCATTCATTCATTCATTTATTCAATAAATACCTACTAGATATCAGACCCTGTGAAATGCACTGGGGAAAAAACCCATGAATAAAACAGAAATAGTCACTTTCTTCATGAAACTTCAGTCTAGTCAATGAGACAGGTAATTAAACAAGTTCATTAAAATCAATAATTATAAATTGTGAAAATGGTGACAATAATACAATAGGGTGCTCTGATAGATAATGACAAGGAGGAACCAGTTTTTGAAAGGGTGTTTTGGGAAAGCCTCCCCAAGGAGATGACATCTCAGCTGAGACCTGACTGACCAGAAGGAACCAGCATATGAGAACTGAGACAGCACAATCCAGCAGAGAAATAGCATATGTAAAGGTTCCGAGGCACGAATAAGCTTGGTGTTTCTGAAACCAAATGTAGGCTAGCGTATCTCGAGTTAAAGCCACAAGAGAAGAGGAGCTGAGAATGCGAACCTCTATAAAGCCCTTCTGCCGCTGGAATCTGGGATGTTAGTGGTTTTCTGCATCTCTTTCCTCTTTTTCCACTGAATAATACCCAATTTAAGGCAGAAATGATGTAACGTTCATTTTTAATTACCAACAGTGTCTATTATGATGCCTTGTGTAACACAGGTGGCCAAGAAATGATGGTTAAACTTGTATTGATTTAAATGTACTATGAATTTCAATTGTATCTGTAAAAAGAGAAAGCTGTTTAGTCTCTGAAAAACTTGCTAATGATAATAGTTAATATTTATTCAACCATTATTATTTACTGGGTGCTATTCTAAGCTATTTATACGTGTTCATTTCCTTAACATGGGCAAAAACACTATGAGAAGATATTATGTTTGCTTTCATTGCAAAGGTGAGAAATTCAGGAGCTGATAGGTCAATCAACTAAAAAAGTGAGAGTATAATTAGTGTCTGAGCCAGGATATGAATCCAGAGAGTTAGTCTCCACAATACATGTCCCTAAACATGATGGTAATGCTCCTAGCAGTCTGAATACAAAAGCTAATTAAGCCATTGAGGTACATCAGTACTTAATGCTCTAGAATTTATGTCAGGTATATGACATGTCATGGAAGGAACATACTTCACCTGAATATATATTACTCAGGTTGTATGAAATATACCTTTAATACATTTCCATCCCTCTGTATTTTTGGTTATAAGAAAGGATTATCTATTCACACTTCAAAAGGTTTGAGTGTTGCTATAGAAACTGCTTTTCCTTAAATTTTCGAGATGGCTCTCAGTTCATAAGATACTCAGCTGTAGAAACAGTAGAACGTTTCTCAGTCCTACCAACCATACCAGCCCCAAGGGGTAGCTCAGGGAAATTGTCGATTTTTATCGATATTCTCCACCTTCTTTTTTCCCTCTTTCCCCAAACTAACTCAAATACAGAATCTAAATAAAATTAGTGTGCCTGCTGTGCCATATAGTTTTAGGACAAATTTTCTAATCTCCTCCCCAGCTACCAGCTTGCTTCCCCTGAAATGCTTTTAAATGAAGCTCTGGTGCTCCCCTGCCCACCAATGATGTGGAAGAGACCCATTGCTTAGAAGACTCCTGTTCTTTGATTATTACCTTCTTTGGGGACTTTGGCCTAGGATATAAAGTGAGGGCAAAAGGAAAACATATGAATAGTATTTAGAAAAGTAAGAATGTCAAGTTTTCTGGAAAGGAATGAGAAGAATGTACCGATGTTTTGATAAAGCAATTCATCTGTCCTAGAAACTGAAGCCTCCATCATGCCTTTATTCCTAGCACTTAGCACAGCTCCTGGCACCCACTAAGTGCTCAGTAAATGCTGGATAAATGTGTGACATCTCTGGTCCTTTGAGAGGTAAATGCACAGGAGTAAGATGGTAGGAAAGGTATAGAAATGTCATAAGACTATTTCCCCAATGACTTCCAAACACAGCAAACTCTAACTCCTTTTGTACATATTACTAGATCAACCCAATCAGCACCCAAGATTATCTTTGCAGTTGTTTTGAAATTGCCTAACTTCGCGATCAAGCCTGTTAACCATGCAATGATATATATGTGTGTGTATGTGTGTGTATACATATTATATAATTTAGGTTTAGGTACCATCTTCCCAAGTAGATTGTAAATCATTGTGGTATTATTTCTCTTTTCATTGCCTGTTACATATCTTTTTACGAATACAGTGCTGTGCAGAGTGAAGAGGCTCAATAATACTCATGTGTTAGCTAAAGAATCTGAAATGGTGAAGGGCTTCCTGAGCAGTCTTGTTCTTGAGTGTATACCATTTTGTCACTCAAATTAGGAGAGTTCCACAGAAATCTTCCATTTAGGCCAGGCATGGTAGCTCATGCCTTTAATCCTAGCACTGTGGGAGGATGAGGCAGGTGGATCACATGAGGTCAGGAGTTCGAGACCAGCCTGGCCAACATGTTGAAACCCCATCTCTACTGAAAATACAAAAATTAACTGGGCATGGTGGCGAATGCCTGTAGTCCCAGCTACTCAGGAGACTGAGGCAGGAGAATTGCTTGAACCTGGGAGGCAGAGGTTGTAATGAGCCAAGATCACACCACTGCACTCCTGCCTGGGTGACACCGCGAGACTCGGTCTCAAAAAAAAAAAAAAAAAGAAATCTTCCATTTAATCTCACTCAATAAATATTTAAAAGAAAGGAAGAAAAAAGAGAAGGGAGGGAGAGATGAAGGGAGGTGGGAAGCAGAGAAAGAATTTGGAAGGAGCTTTTAGTTTGAGAGAAATAATTTAGAAAGCTTTCAGTTCAGTGGGACTGAAAGAATATGGGTTTTGGAGTAGATCTTCCGAGATCCAATAATGTGAGAACTTTGGCAAATAATTGAGCTGTGTCTCTTTCCCTAAATTATGAACATTAATAGCTTTCTTAGAAAATGTATATAATGCTATGAATTTTAAAGAAATAAAACTCTCTTTGTTTCAAGTGGGAAGAATATATCCAGAACTAGCTGAAGCTTAAAAAGGAATACTGGGGTGCTCACAGAATCCAAGGGGCTGGCTGAAGGATCAGGGATGGTACAGAGCCCTCAGAGTCTTCTAAAGCTTGAGAATGGTGTAGATAGAAAAACCACAGACTCAACATTTTAAAACAATGATTAATATTATCCATGCAGGGATAAAAGGAAAGAGGGACACAAAGACCACAGGTGGACAGTTCCATTGTAATTTGAAGTAGAACTAGGCTAATTACCTAAAGAGATCATTATGTGTGTTTTTCCAAGAGCCACTTTTTTCTATAGTTAGAATTTTCTTATAAAACAGGGCAGTAGTGGGCAAGGCAACTTGGTAACACAGGGAAAACTGCATGGGTCCAAGTGAATCTTCTCTGATGTCTTGCTAACCCTTGGCCAACAACCACCCTAGGGCCACCCAGATGGCATCCTCGGATCCCTGCTGTGTGGGCCTCTCTGCAACATGGCAGTTGGCTTCTTCAAAGGAAGCAGAAGAATTTCTTTCATTCTTCAAATCTCTCCTTTTAGAAAAATCATGCTTATTTCTCCGTCTTATCTTTTGGCCTCTGCTCCCACAGTTACCTGAATATTCACATAAGGCTTGAATCTAAACTCTAGAAGAAAAGATCTGATTGGTCTCATGACTTGTCAGTGGTCAAGACTTCTCCATTAGGATACTATTACTTGGTCTATAGTTCCCTTGGAACTACCACATAGAAAAGAGGTTGTCTCGTGAATTGCTGACTAAGAATCAGACGTTCATTTCAAATTCAATTTATTATGGTCAGGGTGGTTGGGTGATAGAGATTTGTGTAAAAGAAACCACTTTGGAAATGGAATGTAATAAGCTTGGATTAATGAGTACACTGCTCTAACCAAAGGATAATTTCATAACGTGGCACTTAGTGTTTTTTTTATACAAGAGGTTTTGCATTTATTGTTTCATTTTATTTTAATATTTACAAAATTCTCATATTTGTATAAAGAAGGTATTCTAATCTTCATGTTTAAGTAGGGAAACTGAAGTCCTGCAAAACTAAGTCATTAACCCAAAGTATAGTTAGAAAGCCTAGTCCATATTCTGTGACTCAGAGTTATTAGATTTTTGCTTTTTTTTAACTACATTGGGTGGTTATCATTGTCCTCCATTGCCTTCTTTTTGTGTTGTGGTTGAAACACAAATCTCTTTTGCTTTTATCATCTCAAAGAGAACAATGGCCGAAGAAGATAAAGATAGCAAAAGAGGAAGAGAGAATGCTGCTGCTGTCTCAAGGCCTGTGGAAGGAAGGAGAATCTCATAATCACGTCATATGCCAACTAGGATCAATTGGTAGGGGATCCTGAAGCTCCATGTTGAGAATTTCAAAAGCATATCTGGGCTGGGCACGGTGGCTCACGCCTGTAATCCTAGCACTTTGGGAGGCCGAGGCGGGCGGATCACAAGGTTAGGAGTTCGAGACCAGCCTGACCAACATGGTGAAATCCCATCTCTACTAAAAATACAAAAATTAGCCAGGTGTGGTGGCATGTGCCTGTAGTCCCAGCTACTCAGGAGTCTGAGGCAGGAGAATTGTTTTAACCTCGGAGAAGGAGGTTCCAGTGAGCCAAGATCAGGCCACTGCTACTGCACTCCAGCCTGGGCGACAGAGCAAGACTCCATCTCAAAAGAAAAAAAAAAAAAAAAAAAGCATATCTGGGTTCTCCTGGGTAGAAGGAAAACTTCTGGTTAGATTAACAATATCTGGGGTAGAGGAGATGTTTTCTGATTGCTTGGTGATGTCTACTATGGCCTCTAGAAATATCAGCGGAAGAGAAAGAAAGATTATTTAGCATGCCAGGCTTGAGCTTTATTATGTCAACATTGCCCACCTGAAATTATGGCATCAAATATA
The DNA here is from genome assembly GCF_047675955.1 of Chlorocebus sabaeus. Lineage (NCBI taxonomy): Eukaryota > Metazoa > Chordata > Mammalia > Primates > Cercopithecidae > Chlorocebus > Chlorocebus sabaeus. Next base: position 19,136,885 of record NC_132926.1, on the reverse strand, counting down.
TTATTCTGCTGCTTTTAGTAAAATGAGGGGAAACAACTGTTGAGAATGGATCTGTTTGGGAGCTAAATGTATTTAGGCAGCTTTCTTTTTTTGTTTTTTGCTTTTAATTTTTATTTTAAGTTCAGGGGTACATGTGCAGGTTTGTTATACAGGTAAACTCATGTCATGGGAGATTGGTGTACAGATTATTTTGTCACTCAGGTACTAAGCCTAATACCCAATAGTTTTCATCATTTAGCTCCCACTTATACATGAGAACATGAGGTTTTCTATTCCTGTGTTAGTTCACTCAGGATAATGGTCTTCGGCTCCATTCATATTCCCACAAAAGACATGATATCATTCTTGTTTATGGCTGCATAGTATTCCATGGTGTATATGTACCACATTTTCTTTATGTAATCTGTCATCGATGGGCATTTAGATTGATTCCATGTCTTTGCTATTGTGAATAGTGCTGCAATGAAAATTCGCATGCATGTGTCTCCATGGTAGGATGATTTATATTCCTTTGGGTATATATCCATAAATGGGATTGCTGGATCAATTGGTAACTCTGTTTTTAACTCTTTCTGTATGTTCAAATTAAGTTAAAGAAAGGAACTTTTCTTGTAAAGAGAAATTATGTATTTAGAATTTAGGGATGATAATCCTTGACAATGGCTGGCTTTGGTTAAAAGTATAAGACTGATGGCAATGACGATGATGGTAATAAAGACAGCAACAATATTAACATCATAACACCTAAATATAAACTCTCTACAGAGAAGAAAGTGGATGAGGGAGAACTGCCCTGAAAGATTCGCACACAGGCTGTCCAATATAGAAAATATTTTCAAACTTATGAAAAAATAATAATTTGCAAGTTGTTTTTACCTCTATAGAATGTGTTGAAGGGCCATAGGGAAATTAAAACATCATCCAATTTTCTTTAATTGAAAAATCCTTAACCAAGATAAATAACTGTCCTTGCACAGAAAGAGAACTGCAGATGCAAACATTTTTTCATTGTTTTAAATTATGATTTCTAATTTGGGATGGTTTTGCTATTTTTGTCTTATTTTGTGGCTGTTTATTATTATTATGATTATGATTATGATTATTATTATCCAGCATCATCTCAGAATGTTTCTGCTTTGGGAAACAAATTGAAATAAAACCTCATTTCAAATTATCAGTTTGAAAGTCACAGAAAAAACAAGGAAGTGTAACCAGTGATTTAGAAAGTCTTTCCTGCACCCAGATTACCATGAGCCCAGGCATAAGACAGGGTTAAGAAAGTTTGGAAAAGCAGGCAGCAATGCTCTGAACACTCCACGGCAGAAAACGAACCCGAAGACCACATACCAAAGACACGTATTTTGCCTATGAAAGGAGAAAAAAATAGGGTACACTTATTTTTAATTTCAGATAAACTGGAAAATTATTTCAAAAAACATTAAAATGTAGAAAAATAAACTGACAGACAATCAAATTTGTGCATCATGGAAGAATTCCACGGGGATCAATTCAAGACACTTAACATCTCATATTAAAAAACTTTATACACATACACACACAGACACACACACACATACATAGTCACCTTAAGAATACATATATTCTGGGATATATATAGATACATTCTAGGATATATATATATTCCAGGATATATATATATAAATTCATATATATGTAAATATATACATATGTGTATTTTAAGAAGACCCTCTGTAAAACGAAGCACGAGCAGGAACGGTATACTCATATGTCTTATTAAAACAACATGGGACATTTAAATTTGGGCTTGCCATTTTTCTGGCAGGAAAAGAAATTCAGCCAATTTAAGACTGAAAATTAAATGGCACTACACATATATATCAAGCAGAAAGTAAAAGAGAAATGAAGTAACTGAGTCCAGGAATTTCAAATGGAGCTCACTAAAAAAAGAAAGGGAGAAAAGAGAGGCCAGAAGCAAAGAGTCTAAGCATATGAGTGGTAACAAATGTGTAATCAGTGTAGAATGATAGCCTCTGTCGTGAGGTTAGGTCTGACTCTGGGTTGGAGGCAGAGTTGGTGAGGGTGGTCTACAAGGCACAATACGTGTTAGACAGACCAGAGGCACACATTCCTGTCAATGCCCATGCTTCAGGCCCCTTTTCTAGATCACAACCCTGAGATTGTAACAACCTCTGGATCTCTCTGAACAGAACCTCTAATAGATCCCTGTTCCACTGAATCCTGGTATCCTGGCCTAGGCTTTGTGCCTCATTCACCCAATGCACTAGACCCTGTATTTCATCTCTGTAGATTCAGGGCAAAGTGTGTTTCTCCTTGTCTTAGCAGACTTTGCTAGTCTCAACATTCTTCTTACTCATTCAGGGTTATTATGCCTGCTTGATACCCCCCAGCCATTGGTAACTGCTCTATAACTCACTTCCTGTCTGCTGAGGCTGCAATAACTATCAATGAAATGTTATGAAATGTGTGACAAGGTGGAAGGAAGTTTTATAGTCACATAGATCTGGGTCCATGCTTGCTTCTCCACAGACTGTAGTGTGAGCCTTAGCAAGGTCCTTTGCCTCTGTGAGTTTCAAGTTTATCCTTGCAGAGTTATTGTCTGGATTTACAATAATTTTTAAAACCTGACTCACTGATACATCACGTATGTTCCAAATTGTAGTTACTATTATCTGAATTACTAGTTTGACATTTCACTCCATCCTATTATTTTCTACTTTCTGATCCTCTGCAAAACTAAACTAAAACATCTGTCTTACTCTTCATTGATTCACTCATTCCAACATTATTTTGCTGGATGCCTACTAGAATAATGAGGCTCTGTAGTAGGCACCGAAGATTCAGCAAGGAGTAACAGACAGATACACAGTGTCTACCCTCATCAATCTTTTAGTCAAGTCAACAAGAAAAACAACAAAAGCATAATTATATGTGTTGCTAATTGCTATGGTAATAACTGCATGAAAAAAAGCTACAGAGGATCCTAACCTACTCTAGGAAAGGGGTGGTCTGAGACAATCCTAAGAAACACTCCTCTTCTTAGGACCTAAACTGTGAGTAAACTGAGTTATTCAAAACAAAGAGAGAAGGAAGCATCCTCAGGTGTAGAGGACAACGTGTGTGAAGCCCAGCAGTGGCAGGGATTTGGCACATTCAAAGAACAGGAAGCAGTGTGGCCAAAGTGCGGTGTTCGGGTGACAAAGACGGTCACTATTAAATATATAAATAGCAAATGGGTCAAATCTGAGCCACAGAAGGAGTATAAAAAGAAATGATTCTCAAGCCTTTGAATTACCCAATGAGCCAACGAACAAAAGCAGCACAGAATCTCTGAGATACCTCAGTAGTAACAGGTTCCTTGCACAGAATTGAGCTGTAGGTGGTAAATGTCACAGCAACACTGGGAAAACAACTGTGTCCCAGAGAGTCCCTGCCTTGTAAATATATATCAACCTATTTTAGGGATGTTTTAAGGTAGCACTTGACAACTAATAACTCTTAGCTACCGTGTATCAGGCAATATCATAATGTTCTAGCTACAAATCCTTCCCACTGTGTGCCCCCATAGAAACCTCTTTCTAACATTTCACAAACTTGACTGTAAATAACCAATTATTTATATGTGTTCTCATATAAACAGAAACTGTGTTATCTCCAGTGCCTAGAATACAGGGACACAAATTATATGATTGATAAAAAAATATATTCATATGTTTTCTTCCATGCTTGGAATATCCTTTCCCTCTCACTTCCTTTTATGATGAATAACTTATCTTTTGCATATACAGATGGCCTTTCTGTATTTTCATAAAACTTCACTCATCACTGCACCTACCCACCTGTACTGTCATTCTCTCTTTTTTTTCTCTCTACCCTACCAGATAGAAACCTTCATAAAAGCTCACATCTGTTCTATTGTAGTCACTATGGCCCTAGGACCAGTATAAGATGCTTAGTAAATACGGGTTGAATTAATGAGTAGAATTCATGAAAAATGAACTTGCTCACAAGGCTTATTAGTATAATGTGTTCATTATATAGACAACAAGATCTGCCCAGTCAGCAAATTCAGGACAGCACTAGATTCAGAACCCACCAAACCTGGGTTATTACTATGGAACTCATCCTGTTGAATTTGGCTAACTTCTTATGACAGACATTAAGGACTGGTATTTAGATTTTGTTTGTTTGTGTTGTGTTGTGTTATTTTGTTCTGTGGAAGGAAATGTTTTGGTATTAGTATCAGCTATTTCGAGAAAAAAAAAAAAAAAGGAAAGGAAAGGAAAGGAAAAACATAAAGGCATAGTATCCTAAGCACTTAGAAAAAGGTCATCAAGCAAGAGACTGAGCAAGACCTATTCACGGAGAACAGAAAACAGCAAATTAATTCTAAGGCTCTCTGGAGGCTGAAAGCAAGTGAACGAAGGTTAGCAATGCTACAGCATATTCAATAGCCATGAGTGTGAATTTGTTCTTTTAACAGAAAGATTAATATGATACTATCTGAGCAGCATTTCCTAAGTGCCCTCCATGGAACATCATCTGTGACAGTGCTATGGTCAAGTAGGTTTAGGCTTCATCTGCAATTAACACATGTAATGGTGAAAAACTGGTTACACATTGTTTAATCTCACGCTTTCCGAATGAAATTTAACTTGAAAAAGCTTTTTTCTCTACCCTTCAACACTAATTAATACTTAGAGAAAGCAATATTTCCCAAAACACCCTTTGGAAAACACTTGCATATGTAGTAGAAGACCGGAAATGGACAGAAGGGAAAATCTCTCCCAAGAGTATATACATACCAGGAGGTATCTAACTGCATGTAAATACAACAACTTCTGTGATGGAGCATTCTCTCATTATTATCTTCAGTTTTCCTACTTGAGATAGTTCTGTGCCTCCTAAAATCAAGACAAATTCAACCAAAAGGAGGACTTTAGGAGAGGATAGTCCCCCAAAACTGAAATAAAGCTAGTTTGATTTTAAAAAAAAAAGTAAAAGTTTCAATAACTTTAAAATATGTTTCCATTGTTAATCACAACTTTTAATAGATCCATAGCCTTCAGCAATCTCATAGTCTGTTTTCTGAATGCTTTGTACAAAATGTGCTGAGAATTTATTTTTCTCCCTCACTGCTCTAACTTGCTGTGGCATTGCCTTGTCAAACATACAGCTAATGACATTTCTGGGGATTCAGAGGTAGGAGATACAGAAAGGTCTGCAGGAAAAATGACAGTCATCAAGTCCGGAAGACATGAACTGTATAGGTAACAGACATGGTTTCCCATGATTGCACTGCAACTTTAAAAACTTAGTAACGTAATCCAAAAATGTATGAACAGGGAAGAAAAAAGAAGCTGTAAAACATCATTTTTAGGATGACTTTTAGCATTTTCAAAAAAGTTTTGAATTTATAGTGCGCATCAGTAATAGAGTTCTTTTAATGGCAAGTTTCAGGAATTTTTTCAAGGTGTATTGAATATTTACCAAGCCTTTTTGATGTCAAAATATGCTACAGACACAAAAATGCAAGGAACTGTTCTATGGAAGTTCACAGTCAAACAGTGGAAATAAACTTAGAGTTAAATAACTGAGATACCATGTAATTCATATCCTAGTAAGATAAGCTCACAAAGATTAGCATATGGGGACAAAGCGATTTACAAAGCTTGGCAGAATAGGGTAAGGCTGTGGTCACAGAGAAGATGCTGGAGTTAGGTTTTTGAAGGCTTAATAGGAGTTTGCTGGGTGCACATATTGGAGGACTTTTGGTTTTTTTTTTTTTTTTTGGAGACGGAGTCTCACTCTGTCGCCCAGGCTGGATGGAGTTCAGGGGTGCGATCTCAGCTCACTGCAAGCTCCACCTCCCAAGTTCACGCCATTCTCCTGCCTCAGCCTCCTGAGTAGCTGGGACTACAGGCGCCCAGCACCACGCCCGGCTAATTGTTTGTATTTTTAGTAGAAACGGGGTTTCACCGTGTTGACCAGGATGGTCTTGATCTCCTGACCTTGTGATCCGCCTGCCTCGGCCTCCCAGAAGTGCTGGGATTACAGGCG